>NC_056726.1:716077409-716164909 GCF_019279795.1 Protopterus annectens
AAGCATCCAATGCAATTGTCATGTAGGTGTCAGGGTGTTACTTCTGTGTGTAGGACATTTGTCTTGGAATGCGGCTATATGAGTAAATGCGACCTAGGTATTATCCACACACACGTGTATCATGGATGCATTTGCTCTGTGTTGAAAGCTCATCATTCGGTCATGACAGCCCAGAATGACAGACACTGGACACCTGTACATGTCACTGAACATTATTGTGGGACATGTACATCCCAGGCAATGTCCATGTCAATGACTATCAAACACAGACATAGCATGCATTGCAAAGCTATGGCCATACACAATAGTAACCAGGATGTCAGGGCAGTTCATACAATACCCATCTGTGTGGGAAATTGCAGACACTACACCCCTGTACACACTGCACACCATTGTCTGGTGGCATGATGCCAACGATTACACCTCACCCAACCTTGCACATCCATCTTGCACAGCCAACCACTACACACTCATGAAGCAATGCACACATGCATGTCAGTACTGGCACCTTGTGTCTGCATGTGGGGTATGATGCTCCCAACCACAGTCACTCCCAGTATAACTCCCATTGGCAAACTGACAGATGTCAAATATGTTCACATGCCCTAGCCCATAGAACCACCAGATATCCCCTTTGGTGCATGTAGTACCTGTGCATTACTGTAGTGTGGCAAACTAAGTAGTTTGGGAGTGTATTTGTGGGCCTGGCAAAGAGTGTCAATGTGAGTCCATTACAGAGTGTGGTTGTGTTGACAATGACATCCGTTCACGTGGACAGCCATGTGTGCTACATCTAATGTATGTCTACTATATCTCTGTTGCAGATGTCGCTCACCAACACACATATATGTTCTTACAGCACACCAACATTTCAGCTTTGTGGCACATGGAGTAACTGCATGCACTTGTAATAGTAATGACTAGTCAGTCAGTGGTTTGACCCCTGTACTGGTAGGTGTGTGACAGACAATGCTTAGGTTTTAGTCTCCAAGCCCTTATTTGATGCACTTTGCCTCTGTCTGTCCCTCCCATACACTCTCTGGTGGATGTGAAGGTGTACACCTGCTCAGCAGCAGCTTGTGTATTGTAATTGATGGTCATTATCAGGTGATGGCCTCTGCACCTATTGCAGTCCTCCTCTAATTGATTGCATGTGGAACAGCTGTGATGATGTTCCCATAGCCATTCACATAAAAAACACAGTACTATATCTAGGAACATCATGTTGGTGTTTGCCCATGACAGTCGCTGTGAGTGGCACCTGGATTTGGTGTTTAGTAAACGGCATCACAGATTATATCTGGACATTCCCCAAACAACATAAACAGTGGGAAGTTGCCTAAAGACAGGAGGGTGATGTGCCAGACATGACTGCAGCATGTAAATGTAGCTATGCTTCATTGAGACTACTGCCTGTTTAACAAGTTGTGTGTGATAATGGCTATTCTGTATGTTTTAAAACTGACAAGACAGTGCTCTGTTTGTGAGGTACCCCCATCTGTAGGGCCATCTGTGGACTGATCAGTGTGTGGAACCATTTGTTTCCTGTGTTACTCACTGAACACACATCTGTGAACAGCAGGAGCATAGTGTGAGGATTGCAGCCAGTACATGGTGATAGTGATGAGATACTGCCATCTCATCCCTGACTGGACATATGCCACATGAACAGTGGTATGACAGACACTGTCTGGGTTTCTCAGTGACATGCCAATAATGGGCCACTGTTCATAGCTGCAGTCACAAGTCTTCTACACTTTGTACAGATGCCATGCAGTATATATGCATGTGTTGTGCTCCCTCTGCAAATGTATACAGTCTGTTGTATTTGGTTGATGGTCATATCTATGCATGCTGTTGTAAGTAATCCTGAATGCTGTTGACTATTCCTAACGCATATCTGTGTTTAAACTGCAACACCATAGGCTGTATGGGTTTGGAGGTCCCGGCAGTACCTCCTATCCCATTTCAGCTGGCCATGGCATGGGGCACCAGCACATCTATGGCCCAGCCTTGGACCTCCACCTCTGTTGGCTCTGCACCGCCTTCTGGTGGTACCGCCACTGAGGATTGGGCTTGTCCCCCCGGGAGCAGATCCAGACAGGAACATGTCCGCTGTCGTACAGTCCCAGACGTGGTGTGTTGTGGGCTCAGTAAGGGGTTTCGAGGCCAGATACGCCAGCTAAAGGGCAGAGGGTCACTTTTATAAGGTGAGGCTGCCCCTCCTAGACAGCACCCAGCACTGCCATCTTTGCAGCTGTTTTGGTGCAGTGGTGGCTGCCCATGGCTGGGGACTTCCATCCCACTGTTTCCATCTGGGGGATCATGGGCTTCTGAATTCCGAATACCCCTCCCCGTCTGAGGTGTATCCACCCGCATATGTCATATACTGACCCTGTATGCTGTCTTGTCTGTCATCCTACCCTACCTTTCCTCCACAAGCATACCTACTCTCCTTCCCCTACATCCCACTCTCACCCTACGGAAACAAAAGGCCAGTCGGTTCCTAGAACAACATTTGCCACATACATAGCTGTTCATTTCACACATGTGTCCACTGGACACATGTAACCCTTTTAATATGCATCACAACATACTCCAGTTGTTCTCTCAGGCGCACAGTCCTAGTATGCACATGACTCCTAAATGTTCTAGGTGCATGTGATGCAGATGGTCCCATTGTACACACAACACTACCAGTCCCTCTATGGTTACCCCATTTACCTTTATCATGATGATGACATCGCACACATCACCTTGCAGGAGTACTGTTCTCACATAATTATTGGACATGAACTGTTGTGTTAATGTAAATAACATGCACTGAGTGATGTATATGGCCAATGTACAAATATTTGCGCGTATGAATGACACATGTCTGTCTGAGAGAGTCTTGATATTACATAGGACAAGACCACTACATAATACAGGCATTGCTGGTTTTTCCCTTTTCATTCCTTTGTAATGCTGTCACATGGGATGTTCCTGATATATATATATATATATATATATATATATATATGTATCTCTATGCTGGACATAAACATTCACACATACATCTACATGATGGAATACATTTCCTATACTGTTGAATGACTGCGCTGGATGATATGTTTGTGATAAGGTCCAATGTCTGTATATCTGCTGTGGCTTAGAGGTAAATCACAACAGCTGTGTGTGCAGGGTCCTGGGTTTGAGCCTTGCAGAGGCCGTTTCTTTTTTGCTGGGCAGAACAAGGCCATTGGATACAGAGTGATTAAGGCTCATTAAAACAGTTGTGAGCGGGTATGCATGGGTTTGCATGTTGCTAAGCAATGCTAACCTCTGGTTACAGTTTCTTACACTCAGTTAGCCTCTATATTGCTTTACCAGTGTAATACTCGCAAACTGGCGGCCAAACAGGCTTACACCCACTTGCTCCCGCACTTGCAAATGCACTGCATTTGGTGTTTGCATCTGCCACTCACACCCCTGGATGGGAGTGAGGACTACGATATTACCTTGTGATACCTATTACATCGGATTACATGCCTACAGTATCGGGAATGGCTGTCCATTAGGCGACAGCATGCCATTCGACTGTACAGAATCCACGACCTGTCCACAGTTTGATTCATATTATTGGTGTGTTCCTCTTACATCTGGCTAATACATGGGAACTGGCACTTCAATACAAACAAGTAATTGGGTTTTGAAACCCACATCCTTCTGCCGAGTCATGCTACTGCATACCTAATATTCTATCATCTTTCTAAGGTTATCAGTGGAATATGTGCTTTCTGTGCCTATCAGACCTCTCATATGAGTAGGGAAAAATACAAACTGAATCAAGGACACGGCACAACATCAGGGACACATTTAAATTATTGGTGCTATTAACCTTACACATTGACAGACTCAGAGCATATAAATTCATACACATTTTCTGAGGTAAAGGATTTTTATAACTCTTAATTGTTGTCATTATTCATTACGTGTAATTCACCACCTTTCCTCCAAATGTCACTAGTTTTAGGATGGTTTAAGTGGGACAGAGTTAGAAACTGAGTTGAAATCAAGGATGTCCCTGGAAATTGGGGACAGTTCAGAGGTATGGTCCCTATTTGTGCCCCCAATGGTTTATGGCCTGTCCAGTGGATGTGTTCTTAGGGGTTCAGAGGTATGGGTGTCAGCTATGCCCATTTTGGAATATTACTTACATCCCGGGGCAGTCCTAATACGACTGCACCAGCCAACACCTGCACACCTAGGCCCATAAGTGCATACCCATAGTTCCTCCACCTGCCACTCCTCTACAGCACTCATCCTTACTGCAGGTGCAGGTGGGGTATAAATACACCACTACACACTGCCCACTCTCCAAGTGTTGGGACACATGTCGTACATTGTGTCGACCCATGGGTTCTCAGGCTTGCACAACCTACTGGTCCATGTACATCTACAGCCTGGTTTGATAAGGCATTACCGGGACTGCCTCTGATCATTAATTTTTGGTGTCCCACAAGGGAGATCGATGTCTATGTTTCAAGATTAGACCTGGCAGGTATCTCCCACTGGTAGTATCCTGCTGGTGGTCTGGGAAGCAGTGGTGTGGTTACCTTTATTGGGTGTCTGTATGTCTCACCAGCCTAGCTGGGAGGGTGGGGGGGTTGATGCTACGTGTTACATGTTTGTTTATTGGACCACTCACCGCCATATGAACGCCTGTGAACATATGTTACTCATAACTGCTGTATCATACCATAGCTATATACATGTATATATATATATATATATATATATATATATTTACATTACTATATACAGATATATCTGTATATGTATGCATACATGTATATTTATATTTTGCTGTACATATATATATATATATATATATATATATATATGTAGATCTATATCACAACATATAGGTCTATGGGTGTCTGCATATGTATGTATTTATATGTGGGTATGTATCCGTATTCTGTATTCTGTCTCTGTATGTATACATTTGTACTACGGAGAAAGAGAGGCTTATCTCTATGTCGCTATGGGTAGATATACACACACATACCTCTACATATATATGTCTACATCTGGTTATTCCATTCCTTGCCATAAAGATTACACTTTGCTGCAGTGGGACTCGTAGTGGGTGTAGCTGCTCATTGGACGACACCTCTGCCCAATGAACACATTCGCTTACATCCCTAGGGCTGGCCATATAGGCCCACATCAGCCAACACCTGCACACCTAGACCCATAAGTAGCTACCCATAGTACACCCACCCGCACCTCCTCAACAGCATCCATTCTTACTCTGGGTCCTGGTCTGTTCTGGACACACCACTACACGCTACCCACTCTCCACTTCACGGGACCCATTTCATACAAATGTCTCGGCCCATGGGTCATCAGGGTTTCTCATCCTTGTATTCTGAGTATGTATACACCCCAGCCAGAATGGTCGGTCTATCACCTTCTTTTGGTCTTGACAATTTTTGAGGTGTCCTGCAAGGGACACTCCTGTCTGTGTTCCAAGAGTAAAATTCGTGGGTGCACTGTGTACCCCCCCCTGATTGTATCCTGCCTGTGGTCTGAGGAGCAGTGGACTCTTTACATTGTTTGTGTGCATGTTTCACATGTCCAGCTGGGGGGGAGTGGAAGGTCATGCTACGTGTTTCATGTTTCTTGCTTGGGCTCCTCACTTCCATTGGCATAGCCTGTGAACATATGTCATTCCTGTGTGCTGTTTCCTATCACAGCTGTATATATATATATATATATATCTATATATATATATATATATATATATATATATATATAAATATATATATATATATCTATATATCTATATACATATATATATATATATATATATATATATATATATATATATATATATATATATATATATATATATATATATATATATATATATATATATATATATACATACATATATATATATATATATATATATATGTATATATATATATGTATCTATCTATATATATATATATATATATATATCTATATATATATATATATATATATATATATATATAATATGTATATGTCTGGAACCATATATATATATATATATATATATATATATATATATATATATTCAACATTTAAAGATACAACATCAAAAATGTATACATCAAAAAGATATATATAATACAAAAAGACCAACAACTCATGAATAGTCTCTATCTAACCACAGAAATGATAAATACGTATTGGTCTTTTTGTATTTATTTATATATATATATATATATATATATATATATATATATATATATATATATATATATATATATATATATATATATATATATATATATATATATATCTTTTTGATGTATACATTTTTGATGTTGTATCTTTAAATGTTGAATTGATGTGATGTCATTATGTGGAGAGTGTATTTAAATGTTTGAATTGATTAGTTTAAACTGTCTAATGTCTAATGGTAAAGGATATGTACAAGGGTAGTGTGACAGTGGTGAGGTCTGCGGTGTGAGTGACAGATGCGTTTAAGGTGGAGGTGGGATTACATCAAGGTTCAGCTCTGAGCCCTTTCTTATTTGTAATGGTGATGGACAGGTTGACAGACGAGATCAGACAGGTGTTCCCGTGGACTATGATGTTTGCAGATGACATTGTGATCTGTAGTGAGAGTAGGGAACAGGTGGAGGAGACCCTGGAGAGGTGGAGATATGCTCTAGGGAGAACAGGAATGAAGGTCAGCAGGACTAAGACAGAATATATGTGTGTGAATAAGAAGGACGATAGAGGAATGGTGGGGATGCAGGGAGTAGAGGTGGTGAAGGTGGATGAGTTTAAATACTTGGGATCAACAGTTCAGAGTAATGATGAGTGTGAAAGAGAGGTGAAGAAGAGAGTACAGGCAGGATGGAGTGGGTGGAGAAGAGTGTCAGGAGTGATTTGTGACAGACGAGTACCAGTAAGAGTGAAAGGGAAGGTCTACAAGAGGGTATTGAGACCAGCTATGTTAAATGGGTTGGAGACAGTGGCATTGACAAAAAGGCAGGAGTCAGAGCTTGACGTGGCAGAGTTGAAGATGTTAAGATTTGCACTGGGTGTGACGAGGATGGACAGAATTAGTAATAAGTATATTAGAGGGTCAGCTCAGGTTGGAAGGTTTGGAGACAAAACCAGAGAGGCAAGATTACATTGGTTTGGACATGTGCTGAGGAGGGATGCAGAGAATATTGGGAAAAAGATGCTAAGGATGAAGCTGTCAGGTAACAGGAAAAGAGGAAGGCCTAAAATAAGGTTTATGGATGTGGTGAGAGATGACATGCAGGTGGTTGTTGTGACAGAGCAAGATGCAGAGGACAGGAAGAAATGGAAACAGTTGATCTGCTGTGGCGACCCCTGATGGGAGCAGCCAAAAGAAGAAGTTTAAACTGTCTGAGGAAGCAGTTTGACTGCGAAAGTGCTCACCATTGTTTCTATTTGATTAAATTAGTATTTTATTTAGCCGTGGCTAGATATATGTGTGTGTGTGTGTGTATATATATATATATATATATATATATATATATATTTATATATATATGTGTGTGTGTGTCTGTAAAGCAATACATACCCCACGCAAATGCACTTACGCATGCTTACTGGTGTTTATATATGCTTGACCTGCTTACTAGTGCCTTATTCATTATGACACTGATACTTCACTCCAGTTAATTTTTATTTGATATTTTGCAGGTTATACAGTGGACAGATGTCACAATATGTTCATGTACAGATTACAGATGGTAAATGGTATGTGATACAGTGGGATTCGGTATGGGAATGTCTGTTCATTAGGCGGTTGCTCTAACCAATACACTATTGCTGTGCTGCTTCATTTGCATATATACCCATGGCTCCTGGTTTCTCAAACACATACCCCAACGCCTCCCTAACACTGCAGTCATCCATTCTTCAGCTGGATTTGCAGTGTATCCACACCACTACACATTGGCCACTTCCTAATCCTATAGACCCATCCCATCGGTTGACTCACTCCACATATCCTCAGAACTCCCAGATGTTTAGTCTACAATCATTGGTGACATGAGCGACCAAAAGAATACTATACGCAATTTTTGGGTTGTCCCACATGGAACATGCATGTATTTATGTCAAGATTAGACTCTATACTTCATTACATCCTTACTCCCGTTAACATGACACTACAATAAATTAATATGTATGACTATGTGGTAACACACACGTTACACATGACAGCCTAATTATGTACATGTTCGGCGTATTTCTTTTACAAATAGACTGGTTTAGTAACTGGCTTTGCCATAGCAGGCAGATCACAGGACTGATTCCATGTCTGGGAAAATCCTCACATTTGATTATTTTCAGCACAGCACTGACTTCGGACATTGTACACACTTCTGTGTTTTAGCAGTTTTGTCCCATCCATCTTCTGCACAACCTATTATTCTATCTACTGTCAAGGTTTGTAAGGGCACATTCATGTTATTTATGTCTGCAAATAGAATGAATGTGTTACAGAGAATGTACTTCTGCATGTATGTATGCATATATACTTATCACAAACTCGCTGACCTCAACGGGGCGGTCCAATTAGAACCAGCCCATCCAACCCTTGCACGCCTGGCTACATAATTTCATACCCATAGTTCCTCCACCCCACCTGTGTTCAAAATATATATATATCTATACTTATCTATATTTCCTATGTTGGGCACTGCTTAGACTTGCACATGTGCACTCAGACTTGCTTACTGGTACTTATATGTGTTTACTGCTGCTTATATGTGATTACACCTGCTTACTAGTACCTTATTCATTATGACAGTGCCACTTTGCTTGAATGATATTTAAGTTAAATATCTCATGTGATACTCTTATGTCAGTTTTATGGCAAAATGACATTCATTCCACATGGAAAATGATATGTGCTATTGTTGGGCTTGAACTGTGAATGCCTGTTCGTTAGGTGGATGCTCTAAACACTACACTATTGACACGTTGATTCCGCATGTTTTTCTCTATTTGAATGAATATGATGTGTAAGCTATGCTCGGCGGAGGGCAGTGATGTGCAGACATGCTACGCTTTGCTTACACCTTCGATATTGCAGCAATTTGAATGTATAATAGGGACACAGGGACAGGGAATCTAATTGTGAATGTTCTGGAGACAGGGCTTAACATTCCACTACATGCTTGTGTGTTTACTACTTTGAGTTTATTTCACTGCTTGTGGGCACTCTTGTATGCTTAGCATACTTTTCGGTATTCACGGACACTGAATTACTGACTTACTTTTAGGGGCGGGCTCTACTAATAGGCATAGTAGGTTTTGCAAGTGTCGGGGCATGTTTACACACTTGTACACACCCCCTGCACTCGTACACGTTTCCTGTGCACATCGAAGTTGCGGTGGCGCACCCTCATACATATTCATATGGTGCTGCTGTGCCATCTGTAGTGAGAATGCTCGGTGCAAGGCTAAAACCATCCTTGCACCGAGCTTCTTGAATCCCGGGGTCTGTCTTTACTAGGTGTTCCATTACAAAGTGTTTAATTTGGTGGTAATATTACATAAAAAGTTAAGAAAAGACCAATAACAGTTTGGCTTTGTTCGTAATAGGCATGGTGGAGTGATCTGAACTTAAAAAATGGGTTAAATAATTGTAGATCGTGTGTTTTTTTGACAGAGTGAGTAATTTGACATGGACTGAATTGTGATTTAAAAGAACAAGTTGTTGTCCCAACCACTACTTGGATCCTATGGGTCTGCAAATCAATGTGAGTTACATTCAGATGCTAAAATGGATGCTCATTTTTTAACTTATCACAATGCATTGAAATGAGAAAATGGTTAGTAACCCTTGGAATGGATAGGGTGATCCCCTTCTTTGGCTATTATCGTATTTCTGTGTCACTAGTAATAAGGGTGAATCATTTGAAGAGGGTAGAAGAATGACTTTTAATGATTATTTTTAAATTGAATGTTAATGTGGAGACTGTCTAAATACAAACATTTGTTTACTGTGTTTTTGAAATGTTGTCTACTAGTGTGCCTTCACTGGTAGTCGTCATTACCTACTGTGCTGTTACATACAGAGTTTAGGTTTTATCCGTAATCTCCTAAAAAAGCCTAAAAGTTGCACATTTTATAGTAATGAAGTTTCTGGAATTTAAATTTAAGAGCATTGCATGGATATTTTTGCTGAGTTCAGTGATTACAGAGTGTAAAACATCTGCTTTTATTAGTCAGGAACATTTAGAATTATTGATAGAGGTTTACTTGATTTTTGGATGGACCACTATAATAATGTAGGTATTTGTACTATACACAGTCTATATATATTAAGTAGCGATGGTTAGATCTAAGACAGGGTTGTTGGTTTTGTCTGTATACCTATATGTTATTAAAAATGACAGCTGCACACAATTGCTGTTGAATACAGTGGGTGTGATTACAAGCATGGCATACAGTGTCACATTGTTGTAGCTGATATAATGTATTGGTCATGTTCTTATATTTGTGGAGTTTACATGACTGAAAATGCAGGGAAGTATACTAAAGGTTTATTTGTGCATCATTCCTGGATTTTATGAAGGAGCCTAGCAAAAACTGTACAGTTTATACTAGAAAGGTCTTGGTTCCATAATGCAGTATTTTGTGATTCATGTTAGCCTTGATGAGGAAAGATCTCATTATTGGCTAATTTGCATATCTCTGAATCACAGTTACTACTGTCACACAGTACTTAACTACTGCTCATGTAGAAATGGATATTCATCCCCTTAGTCACTCTCCCACAAACACACAAATGCACATTCAGTCACAAACCCACACCTACACACATGCAGGCACATGCCACAGACAGTCCCAGTATCTGTTCATCACTTGTCTCCCTGTCCTATCTAATGTTAAGCCACATACTTCTAATAGCCCTACCATTATGGCAGAATTGTTGTTTTTTGATGGCTGGCGGTTTCCCCCACCCTCAATCCCCATAATAACGTAATTGCTATTATGGCACTTGAGAATAGAATACTTCCTAGTGTCTAGTGGCTACCCCACCTCCCACATCTCTGTGTTGCTGTATGTGCCATTACAGCATGAGAGGATAGAATAATCCTTATTTCTAATGAGTCTCTCACCCCCAGATCCCTATACTGCTGTATGTGCTGCAAAGGCATTGCAGTTTAGATTAATTCTTGGTGTCTATTGGCTTCCCCCACCCCTGATCCTTGCAGTACTTCCACATTCAATAGATGAACACAGTCAAATCACAATGTGCAACCTGCATAGCTGAGCTTTTGAAATATCTTGGTTTGTAAAAACCTTCCTGAGTGTGGTTCAAAGATAGAGACAGTACATTGCTAATTAGCATATGCCTCTACCCCATCTGTCTCACTAGCAAGCAGCACCATGTTAGGCATGTTCCTGAATCCCAAAATGTTACCTTGACGTGTACATGATGATGTACACTTCATGGTACCTTTATGAATACCACTCATGTTTGCAACTTCATTATTCTACTCTAGGCCTGTTTCATGAACATAATTGGATCGTTGGTTTTCCTTGCAAACTCTTTTACATCTTAACGTGAGAAATTAAAAAAATGTCATATTGACAGTCAACCTGGTTAAATTAAGGAAGAGCAGAAGTGATTCTCCATTTGGCTGTGCTTTTGATTAAGTGAATATTATGTCAGACTACATGAGATGGATTTGTTTTAGGTGTTTCTAAGTGATTCCTATGTACCCAGTCATGGCAACTACCATTTTAATTTTAGTAGCAGAATTGTTCAGCCCCTTTAGTAGTATTTAGGAACTTAATAAGGTCTATTGTTCTTGCAAAAAGAATTAAACATTTATATTTTTGATGGTGGGTAGGACTTCCCCCATGTTATTGTGTGGACAATGTTATTAGATAAGGTCCATAAAGATTATAAGTGCATAAATTGCTGACTAAAAGGGAAGGCAGTTCTTTTTTACTTTTTTCTTGATGCAACACTATATAATATGCAGTGATTGGAGAGTGGTAAAACTTACAGTTGGGTCTTAGTAATACATGATTATTAATTAAGATGTATTGATATTTATCTTACATTGCTATTGGATCCTAAATCAGAAAAAATTAGAAAAAAAATGTCAGAGTTATATACCATATCATGGTTAAATATATGCAAGCACTAGTATTCCACCACAATATTAATCTGTTAAAGGAACACATTGAGATAAGCCTGAGATAATGCTTAGATGCTGAAATAAACATACCCAAGGATTCATGAGAGGGCATAGCTGAAGCCTTATGGTTTGTGCAAAAAATGCCCTGCTTTCTCAAAATGGTATTTTGTGATTCAGAGACATGTTATTCACTATGATGAAAGATATAATTATTGGCTAATTCATATGTCTCTGAATTGCAGTCACTGCATGTTAGTTGGAATTAAATGGTAATGAATTGTTGTGGCTACATCAGGTAGCTATAAGCATCCTCCCATCACTTTCACACTCATACAGGTACACATTCAAACACAGACATATACACGCACTAACACAGAAACACACACACACACACACACACACACACACACACACACACACACACACACACACACACACACACACACACACGCACACACAGGCACACACACGCACACACGCACACGCGACACACGCACACACGCACACACACACACACACACACACACACACACACACACACACCATAGTTCCTGTATCTGTCCCTGAGTTGTCCCCCCAGTATCAATACTAGTACAAGTGCGGTTAAGACACAAGAGTGTACAGTATTCACTGGTAGATAATGCTTCTTCCTAATCCACCCCAAGTCGTGTACTAGTGTAAGTGCTGTTATGGCACAATTGTACTATCTTTGGGTGACTAGTGTTTCCCTCTTCACCTCAGTCTCTACACTGCTGCTGGTACTGTTATGGCACAGCACAATAATATTATCCCTGGGGGCTAGTGGTTCCTCATCACCCCCTGATTCCCATATTATTTTAATTGTTGGTAGATGAACGCAGCCTTTTTTCCATGTACACTAGCACAATGTGTAGGGGCTGGCTGTGTTGACCTGCATGTCTGAGCAATTTCCTGAATCACTTGCCATGTAGATTCCTTCCTGCAGATGGCTACAGGAAAGAGAACACATGGCTAATTAGTATATGCCTCTCCCCCAGACTGCCTCATTAGAATACTGCATGGAGCCAGACCTACATGGAGCTGCATACCTTTGTGCAAGAGTACCAGGACACAAGGTGTTGACATTCTGATAACTTTTCTGAATTTCCCCATAGTTTTTCATAAGGGAGATTAGCACTACATTTGTGAGCATTTGTTGCAGACTTATTTTGATGGGTATTGATGTATTTTTAAATGAGAAATTTATATAAGATTAGGGGCAATTGGAAAGCTCAGTTCAGTGCTGTCATATATTTGCTTTTAGGGAAGAGTTTAAAATAAAGGTGATGTCTTAAATTGATATTCAGCATTATATTCAGGGTTATGTGCATTCCTTATATTTCATACTACTCTTCCTATACTTTTTTTGGATTTCCAACCAAAGAAATAGTTAACGTTATGAACAGATATAAGTAAATGTTAGGTAGGGGAGTTAGAGGCCAGTATTTATTAGTGAAAGCCCTATACCAGTTATTATGCACCATTGATTGTAATCTGCAGTTTAGACTGCCATGCCCTTACATTACTCTACATAGTTAAAAAGTTATTACACCAGTCTTTCAGGTTTTGTCCTTGTACTGTTTAATCATTATTGGATTATTTGCCTGACCATTTGACTGTGATTTATATGATAATATCTAGTAAGACGACAATAAATATGATTCTTTTAAAAGAATTTAAAAAGCCAGCTCATATTTTACACAAATCAGCTTTTACAAATCTGAAATGGATATAACAATGCCTCAGATGAATCTTTCTTCCCTTAAGTAAGTTTGTCCAGAACAAGAATCTGTCTTATAAGATGTTGTGCATGCTTTCTAGTTATGATGGAGGATTCTTTTTTATAATTATACATTGTTAAAAACATATCAGTCATGGGTCTATATCACCTTATTGAACAATGAAAAGAGCAAATGCTCTTTCATCGATCTGACAAGGTCAAAACCCCTAAAGATGGAAGACATGGACCATCGATTTGTTTCCCAGGGAAAAAAATTGGTGGGGCATTTTCAGGACTTTGCCAAATCCGTCACTATTGTGGGGTCTTGGAGTTGGTAGATATATATATATATATATATATATATATATATATATACATATATATATATATATATATATATTTTTTTTTTTTTTTTTTTTTGCTGAGCACTGATTTTTTTTTTCCCTGGGGAAAAAAAATCGCTGTTCCGTGTGTTTGCTTTTTAGGGGTTTCGACCTTATCAGAATGATGAAAGAGCATTCGCTCATTTCATCATTCGATAAGGTGATATAGACCCTCAGTCATAAATTGATGTAAAGTGGGACAAAAACCTATGTGTTTATGCAAGCACTATATCAAAAAATATATGTAAAACAGCACAAATACTAATAATTATATATACTATGTCATAATTGAAAACTGACATTTTTCTGGTACTTCTTCCGAGCTTGTTCATTTGCATTACTGTCCTTGAATCAAGGTTACAAATATATAAGATATAGCTCATATTTATTGATGCAAATGCCTCTACAGCTAACTTTTCAAGCCTAATCTTTAAATCTGTTATTATAATACCAGTTATTAGGAGCATTAAAAGCTATTTGGAGCCTTTAAGTGCCCTCACAAGTGTTAATGCAGTAAGTCTGCAATTTTTGTAAGCGTATTAAGTCAAGAGTTATCTACAAATTTTTGGGAGCTCTGTACAAAAAACAAATGAGAAAACCAGTATATGTATTCATCCTTTTAGTGACAAATGGTTTAATCAGTAACAAGGCAACAACTAATGACACCTTGCTCGACAACTCCCTCATTGTTGAACAATGTGTAACAATAGCAATTAAGAAGGTCCTTCCACCTAGCCCAAATAACTTCTGAAGACATCTTCCCTCTGTACCTTTAATAGACCAGTTATACTGAGTAAAGCTCCATTTGGCATGTACCTAGTCAGATACAACATGTAACAAGAAAAACGACAAAGGTTCTTAAGTAAAATGTCTATTGGCTATCTTATATCAATAAGCCAAGAAAACAAATAAAAAAAAAACACTCAAACTAAGGATCTAAACCTCCAACAGCACATAAATGAAACATGCTGGAGGGGAAAGATTTATTATCCAATATTTCCTACATCTGAGGAATAAAATCCGTTTAAATGTTAAACAGTGTCACATCAAGGATACCTTAAACAATAAGACTACCCTTCTGATGAACAGTCAAACCGATTAACTATCATCTCTTCATAGTTAGCTCTCACTCCAGTAAAAGGGGGAATGTGAACCATTTGACTGCTTGAAGGAATGATGGTCAGTAGACAAAATGGGAAAAAAAGTGTCACAAATATTGCTATATTGTGCTACTGGCTTCAAAACAGCACAGTACCTACATCCTAAATTTTAATAAGAATCATTTTAATCTGTAGTTTTAGTTTTAGTTTATACCATTTAAAAAAGATTGAAACTGAGATTCATTAGCAATCGTGTTGGCTTCATGCGAAGCCTAAACAATTATAGTAGGTTAGCATGAAGAGCAGCAGCCCTCATTGAATATGAATGCTGCCCATCATGCTTAGATGTTTGCAAGCACTGCTTCATGGCCAACAGTAGTGTTGGCAGCCGCAAAACAGTGCAGTGAAACACAAGCACACAATGTAAACAAAACTGCTTGCCTGTAGGCAAACTTATCATGTGAGCGTGCATGGACAGCTTATATAAAGTAAGAACAGATTGTTTACAAGAAGTAAGATGCAGGGGATGTTAAATGCAGAAAATATTCACCGAAAATAGTGTTAATAATACAGATATAAGTATTAAAGGAGGATAAAAGAAGAAAATGTACTCAGTTAATGCAGTCAAATGCACTCATGTCGCAAAGAAACATTTTAAACAGAAATATTTCCATATTGATATAATAATAATTACTCCTGTTCTCAATTCTTTACCCATGTGCATAACTAAAACTGGATATGCTAACAGCAGGTCTGAAAGAGACAGAATGCAACATTGTAAGAAAGGTGAGTAAATGTGATAGTAATGCTGATAACATGCTGAGTTGAGATAACAGCAAGGAAAGTGGATACAATAGAAGCTATTCACACAGACTGCAGTTATTGGAAATGACACGTATATACAGGGAATGTATTTATGATAATTGACAGTAATGCTGTATTCTCTTTATCATGTATAAAAAAAGAAATGAGCTGGACAGTTGTTGTGTCATGCACATCAGAAAGAGACATGTTGCCATTTGTTGTCATTTGGCAACCATAGACAAGGTCTATATTACCTGACACATATACTAGACAAGCAAATGTTTTATATCTGTGTACATCGCAAACACTAGTATAACAGCACTCAAAATACACAAGTGACAAATGACTACACAGATCTGATGACATCTCAGTTGTTCAAGTTCTATGTTCATAAATGAAGCACATCTACTACACGATTACACTGAACATGCTCACAAGAAATTAGAGTGAATACTGCTGCAACAGCACGTAAACAACAGGTACACACAAGAAAATGTCCTGACACAGGCACCATGACACTTTATGATTATCTTACAGAATGCTATACAGTAAGAAATGTTTAATACCTGAATTATATTTTTATTTAATTCTTTGGATTCTTTTATTGTGAATTATTTGAGATTTTTCATTGGTGTGTGGTAAATCATAGTGACAGTTTTTAATTGTTTAAAATGAGGCTTTTGAATGTGTTTTACAGTTCTGAAGAAGTCCCATGATATAAATAGGGAATGAAAGTGCTTAACTGTTTTTTAAGTAATAAGAGTTTGAATTTTGGTATGAATTTTGGCACATGCTCTGGTCCTGCTGGTTGTAATATCATGACAGGTTGAATTTTGTTTGTGGTCTTCTCCTGTGTGATTCTAAGTTTGGAATATGTAAGTCATCATGTCCTATAAAGTTGTACAGTATGATGAAAGCAATTAGAGTAGTACATAAATGTTTGGAAGAAGACACAATGCAGTTCATTCTTATATGGAAATTAAGTAATGCTTGTGAACATTCAATGACATACACAGCATTTGCCTCTTGGCAGACTAGAGCACATGCCAACACAGATATCATAATGAAGGTATCAACCTGTGTTTACACAGAAATAGGCATACTGTGTGTGTCCTGGCAAATACACTTGATAGGTTTACAGCACTTCCCTATTGTAATGGGTATGGAACCCTACTTTGGAGGATGATGCCTTATAACTGTTGCTGCCTGACTGTGCCATAAATAGTTTATTTGTTTGAGCTATTCCTGTCTGACACAGCCATGTGACAGACAGATGCTACCGGATTCAAACCCCTTCCTATTATACTACACACTCTGCCAAGCTGTGCATAGTCACTGTGTCTGCCACAGGACATAGCAATGGATCTTCTCACAAATAACTGAAATTGATGTGTGAAGTAAGAAAGGACATTCGATGATAATTTGTTCAGCATGATTTTGTCAGAATGATGACAGGGAGGTAATGATGTTAATGCTCACACAACTGTGAGCAGTGCAGTTTCAGTGTTTCTTGGCCAAGGAAGCTATTTCTGTTATTTGGACATACAGTCTGCCTAAATTGAACCATATTCTATCTGTGTAGATATGCTATACACATCATTACTAAATGTATATGCTGCAGGAGTAGTCACACCATGACATTTGCAGAACAGTTGTTTTGGTGGCAGGAAATTGTAAAATGACTTCATATTTCTTTCTCCAAAATAAAAATTGAGAATAATAACTTCATACAGTATTGTTTGTGTAATGTCAATACGTTGATAGAATGTTACCCTTGACTGGAATTGAATACCAAGCAATGTAATCCACTGTTTAATGTCATGTCTATGAATCACATGCACAACAGCGGAAGTCTTACCAAACCTGTGAAACTCCAGATTTTTGAAGTGATTACATTATATGACTGCATAGCGAACAATTTCTATGAAATAAAAATAATCAGGATGGTTTTTGCCATTGTAATTGTACACATTATAATAGCTGTAGATGCCATTCATGCATAACATCATTAGGACACACAATGTTTACAGTTAGTCAATGTGTGTTTTGAACACCTGACTATCTAACGACAGAAGCTACATCATATTGTGAAGGATGAAAGTGGCACAGTGCAAGTGTTGCTAAAATTGTGAGATATTATGGTCTTTGTAGCCATGACACCATGCTACTGCTGCAAGAAAAATATGTTTCTGTAATTTCTTTAAAAGTCTGTTGCTATATACCTATAGCTGCTAGGTACACCCAAACAGACTTGATATGTAATGCAGTCATCATTGTGATGGGAGAATGGAAATCATGCACAATGTGTGAATAATCATGGATTTGAACACATGCCTTACTAAGAAAAAAACATAGAGAACATTGTCTCAGATCCTCACACCACAGCAAAAGCCATAGTAGTTCTCATGGAAAAGCCAAATGTCATCTCATGATGTTATCATTATCCAATAAAGCATTTCTGTGTGAAAAATGCGAATGGATTCCTGTAAAAAACAACCCCCAGCCACACATGTACACAGCAGATAGCTGGGTAAAAATATTGTTACATACATGCACATTCACAGTCATACTGACACAAGGGAGGAATGGCTCGGCTTGGCATACTGGTATGGCTTAGTGGTAAATCAGTTTGTCTATGGTGTGCAGGTTCCTGGGTTAGAGCCTTGCAGAGGCTGTTTATTTTTTTGTGGGTTGGAAGGGTGGCTTAATGGATATGGTGTTTGCCTTACAAACACAAAGTGCAGGGTTTGAGTCTCACAAGGGATAACTGGCTGGGCTTAAATTGGCTCACAGGGGCAGTTAGCCTAGTACTAAACTATGAACCTATGAACCTAGTACTGAACTATAAACTATAATGAGTAATGGCTGGATTTGAACAGGCTACCAAAAATTACAAGATACAAAACACTGCCGGAATCACACATGCCATACAAGATTTTGTTTTACAGTTGTGATAGTACACATATGAATGGATGACATCACCATTGTTTAATACGTTGATGCTCTTCAAAAAAGGTGTGACACCCGTGCCCTGGCCCAGCAATCAAGGAGCCTCAATCCTCACCACTAACACCAGATTCTCATATGAGAGGAAAGGATAACAAATATACACAGTAAAGTGCAATTTCCTTAAGAGCACACAGAGATCACAGTCAGTCCGGGGCTGGTCGCTCCCTTGCTCCCCAGATCCCCAATAAGACTCCCCACTGGCACAGCTGTAAGGCCCAGATCTCAGCCTAGCTGGCAAGCTAAAACCTCCAGTATCCTCTCTGTCCAACCAGTGCTTCATGTCCCTGCCCAAGTAGCTGACACACACGCACACACACACTTAGAGTTAAGTATTTATACAACTTCACAGACACTCCTGGGAAAGGCTGACACAGATTCTCCAGCTGTGCCCCTTTACCCAGACTATACGGTAGTAATTCCTGCACCCATTAGCTAATAATTATCAGCTACCCAAAGGCCCTTAAAAAGCATCCAATTATTACTGTGCAATATTATTATCCACTAGTAGTGCAACTAAGCAATCAAGGCTTTTTGGAAGGGCTTATTACAGGATCACTTATAAGCATGCAATGTACTCTAGAGCTTAAATTATCTCTACATAAACCAGCCACAGTTAAAAAGGGTTTAAAAATATTTAATAATAAATACTAAAACCACAAGATAATACTACTACGCAACTGTGCTATTCAAGAGTTCAGAGATCACACAGAAACTTAAAATAATTCAGTAGTGCAGTTCTGACATAACAGAAAAACGCTTAGTCTAATCTTTATAGTTCTAGCTGTTTCTACAAGAAAACACACTTCTAAGATAACTTATTTAAGACAACAGGCAGTGCTGTAGATTGGATATCAAAACAAAAATGCTCAGTAATCTCTGGTTCTCATTGTTTAAATTGAAACTGCAGTTCTGCTAAACATTACATCATCTTTTACACCTTCCTGGTTCCCAGGCCACACAGAAACTGCATTTACATTATTTTACACTTAGAGCAATAAAGGACATTCCACATGTAAATTCTGGTCATTAACTTTAGCCTTAAAACACTAGGCAGGAAGCCTTCATCTAGCCAGACTGGAGCCGAATTGTAAAACATCAAGGCAGTGATGAAATAATTTTCATTTCAAAGGACCAACAAGAATGCTTGACTTAGCTTTCTTTGCAACAGATGGCAATGTTGCCACATTGTTTTAAGTTCAACATTTACAGTATTTACAAATAATAGAATTATGTACCAAATTCTGTTTGACTAGGCTGGCAGCCTTCACTCATCTCTACCAGTCTGCACATTCCACCCCCCCTCCCCAGAGAACTCAAGCTAGTTTTTCAAGTGACCCTTGATAAATTCCGCTTGAGAGGATTAGGTCTATCTGGGTGTACATCACCCCATTCCCTGTCTTGAGAGCTCATCTGCATTAGCATTGCTAATCGCACTGTGGTGCTGCAGTGACATATCATATGCTTGCAACCCCAGGCTCCATCTTAGTAACTTGACATTTTGCTGACTGGCTCTGATTAATCATGTTAGAGGGTTGTGATGTGTCATAACAGTGAATTTTCTTCCATACAGATAAGGCTGAAGTTTTTGCAGTGCCCACACTATAGCTAGACATTCCTTTTCTACAGCAGAATAGCATTCCTCCCTGGGTTGGAGCCTATGACTGAGATAAACCACTGGGTGCTCTTCCCCCTCTGAAGAAATCTGGCTAAGTACAGCCCCCACCCCATGGTTTGAAGCATCCACCTGTACAACAAATTCTTTGCTGCAGTCTGGTCTGGCTAACACAGGGGGCCCTCCCAAAGCTTCTTTAAGCATCTGGAATGCCTGCTCACATGTTGGGGTCCACACTACCTTATCTGGCCTATTCTTCCTTGTTGGATCTGTGAGGGGAGCAGCTATGGTACTATAATGAGGGACAAACTTTTTGTAGTACCCTGCTGTCCCTAAGAATGCCCTCACCTGCTTTTTAGTAACAGGTGTAGGCCATACCTGAATGGCTTCTACTTTGGCAGGTTCTGGCCTTATATTACCACTCCCCACTCTATGTCCTAGGTAGGAGACCTCTGCCATACCCACCTGACATTTGCTCAGCTTAATGGTCAACCCTGCCCTCTGTAGTCTGCTCAGCACCTCCCTGACATGCTGAAGGTGCTCTGGCCAGGAAAGGCTGTGGATGGCAATATCATCTAGATAAGCAAGGGCAAACCCTCCTGCTCCTGCTAGGACATTATCTACCAGCCTCTGGAAAGTTGCTGGGGCATTGTTCATCCAAAGGGCATCTTTGTGAACTCATACAAGCCAAAACGAGTCACAAAGGCTGACTTTTCTCTAGCAATGGGAGTCAAAGGCACTTGCCATTAAGCCTTGGTAAAATCAATGGTTGTAAGATACCTAGCACCATCCAGCTGCTCTAGGGCCTCATCTGTCCTAGGCATGAGGTAAGCATCTGACTCTGTGCGACTATTTAATTTCCTGTAGTCCATACCGAACCTGGTGCTGCCATCATTCTTTGCCACTAGCACCACTGAGGATGCCCAGGGACCGTTGGACTCTTGAATCACCCCTAGTTCCAACATATCCTGTACCACCTCCCTCAGAGTCTGTCTGACTCTCGCAGGCACCCTACAAGGGACCTGCCTAACAGGCCTTTGGGGTCCTAAATCCACCTGGTACTGCACAAGGTGGGTGCACCCTGGTTTCCTAGTGAACATGTCCCCCAATCCCTGCAACACTGCTCAGATTTCTCAAACATGGGTAGGAGATAGCTGCTATGACATTGCTACCCCTTCTACTGAGGTGTCATCCAGAGTCTCACTGAGGAGATCAGTCACCAGATCTCCCTTAGACTCCTCCTGCAATCCACTGCAAATGCTCAACACAAGGGTCTCCCTATCATGGTAAGGTTTTGTCATGTTAAAACATGGTACAATTCGTGCCCCTGCCATCTGCCTAGCAGTTCCACCATGTAGTTAACATCACTCACCTTTCTTACCACTTCGTAGGGACCCTTCCAAGCTGCTTGCAGCTTGTTGTGTCTGACAGGAATGAGAACCATTACTTGTTGCCCTACAGTATACTCTCTAGCTTGAGCATTCCTGTCATACCACACCTTTTTCTGTTATTGGGCTTCTGTCAGGTTCTCCTAGGCCAAGTCCATGAGTTCCCTGAGCCTTGTCCTGAGGTTTAGGACATATGCCACAACAGATTCCTTGTGAGACTTGCACTCACCTTCCCACTCATCTCGAATTAAATCTAAAGATCCCCTCACCCTGTGCCCATACAGCAACACAAAGGGTGAAAAATCTGTGGATTCCTGGGGAACCTCTCTGTAAGCAAACAGATGGGGCAAATATTTGTCTCACTCCCTCTTAAACTGATCTGCAAATGCTCATAGCATGGACTTGATTGTAACGTTTAACATCTCAACAAGACCATTAGTCTGGGGATGGTAGGGGGTTGTCTTCATGTGCTTCACCCCACAGGATTTCCACAGACAAGCCAGCAGGTCTAAAATGAAATCTCACCTCGGTCAGTCAGTATTTCTTTTGGGAAACCCACCCTTCTAAAAATCTCTAACAAAGCATTTGCCACCCTCTCTGCCTCAATGGAGGACAAAGCCACTGCCTTAGGGTATTGTGTAGCATAATCTACAACCACTAGGATATACTTTTTCCCTGTGGAACTTGGGGTACTCAGAGGACCCACAATATCCATAGCTACCCTCTGAAATGGCTCCTCAATCACAGGCAAAGGCATCAAAATAGCTCTCACCTTGTCTCCTGCCTTGCCTGCCTTTTGGCACTGCTCACAGATCCTGCTGTACCCTGTTACATCTCTGGAAATGCCAGGCCAATAGAAGTTTTGCATAATATGCTTCTTTGTACATTTTATGCCCATATGACCTGCAAAGGGAATATCATGGGCTATGGCTAGAAGTGCCAGATGGTAGGCTCTAGGCACTACTGACTGCTGTACTCCCCTCACCTTCTATCCCTCCCTCAGGGGTCCACTCTCTGTATAGTAACCCTTTGTCCCAGTATACAGATTCCCCCTTTCCTTTGAGAAGCAGGTGCCTCCCTAGCTACCTACCTCAGGCCTTGCAATGTAGGGTCTGAGAGTTGAGCCTGTATCAACTCTCTCCTTGTAACCCTTCCCAGCTCCCCTTCCACAGGAAGTCTGGCATGCTCTAACAGTGGTGCCTCACTGTCAGCCTGGGTACTACTATTCACCTCTACCTTTGCAGTTACCCTGTCCAAGGGAACATCAGTACCCACAAACAGCTGTGGCTCACCTTCAGTCTCACTGATACAGCATAGCTCACTCCATGAAGTAACCACCTCACCAGTCCTGGCTGCAAGTATGCAGTCTGTATGGGTCTCCCCCAGGCTTCCATACCCACATGCTTGTCTCCTAGCCTGACCACGTGTGACTGCATAAGCACATGGTACTGCCTCATCCAAATCCTTACCTCACAGGACATCTGCAGGATGGTAGTTTAGTACACCTGTTGTCTCAAGACAACCTACTATTGGCATTTTGTCTTTCCCACTTATTGGCTCCTTCAGCTTTGGTTCCCCACCTTGCCTCCATGGACACCTGTATGCCACATGGCCCCACTGGTTGCATTCAAAACATTTAACCCTAGCTCCTGGACATGTACCTGGACTAGTGGCTTCCCCTGCTACTGGTAGATTCTGCTAGGGGCAGTCTGTGCTGCCCACCATGGGTTCCTTTTGACCTATGAACAGTACTGGGGGTCGCTTTCCTGTGCAGGGCTGCCCTGCTAGCCAGGTATAGGTCTCCCTTCTTCCACAACTCATCTGAAGTAGCACATTGTCTATCAGATAACCAGATCCTCATGTCCTCATGCAAAGTGCTAAGGGCTTGTTCCCTCCCCAAAAGGCCTGCCAGCCCTTCAAAAGTGGTGATCTGACATCCACTCACCCAGCTATGAAAATAAACGGTCAGTTTAGCAACATATTCACACACACTTTCATCTGCCTTGCGTCTATGCTCATGAATTTATTTTCCTATACATTTCAGGTGTTAGTTTAAAACATTCTTAAAGACACTTTTTTTCCAGCAGTATAATCAAAACAGACAGTGTCAGGCATTTTTGACAAAAAAGTTACAGCTTTCCCATGGAGTAAAGAGGTCAGGAAATGTACCCAGAGCCTTTGATCAACACTATACTATTTGCATACCCTCTCAAACATATGAATGAAACTATCAAAATTATCCCCCTCTTTAAATTGCGGAAGAAATTTACTTACCTGTTGTGCTTCTGGGGTCCAGTTATTCCCTTCCCCATTACCTCCATGACTCTGGCAAAGAGTCAGCATTTCTCACTCATGCCTCCTCTGACGCTCTTTTTCTTCGACTTCTATCTCCAAATGCCTGGCCTCCAACTCAAGTCTTTTTAGCTCTAGCTGGATTTTTAAGTCCACTGCAGAAAGTTTGAGCTGTTCATTCTCCGAAGATATTGCATCTCCACTGCCAGTCTGATTGTCCTTCACAGAAAGGTTGAGCTGTCCATTCTCTGAGGATATTGTATCTCCACTGCCAGTCTGATTGTTGTCTTGGATGCTGTTTTCTGATGCAGCTGTAACCAAGGCTGCCATCAGGTATGCCATAGTCAGGTTTCCATGCACCAGTCCTCTAGCCTGGCACATCTCCACCAGCTGGCTCCTTGTCAGCTTTCCATACTCCTCTGCTGACATGCTGCCTGCTCACCCTGACTAACTAAGCTAACAAAAGAAATAAAACAATTGTGGATCTGAACTCTGAATATTCACTGCATGGCTGATTTAGAGTACAAAACACCTTCAGAAATCACTGTACATAAGCTACAGGATTCACTCTACCCACACCACTACAAGCCAATTAGTATTTGCCAACTAATTAATATGTGATGTGGATATTTCACTTCTTCTTCTTTCGGCTTTTTCCCAGTTAGGGGTTGCTACAGCAGATCACCTGTCCACTCAATATTGGCAGCAGAGTTTTACAGTGTTGACTTGACAGCCCAGCACCCAACCTCCCACAGAAGGTACACACACACACACACAAACACACACACACACACACACACACACACACACACACACACACACACACACACACACACACACACACACACACACTCATACCTAGGGCCATTTTAGAGCATCCAATCCACCTACAGCATGTCTTTGGGATGTGGGAGGAAACTGGAGCGCCCAGAGGAAACCTATGTGACCACAGGGAGGACATGCAGACTCCACACAGAAGGCACCCCAGCCGAGAATCAAACCGGAGAAGATGTGGATATTCCACTAATGCTCACCAATTAATATGTGAAGTGGATCCCACCACTGCAAACCAATTAATATGAGTGGTGGATATCCCAACCACTGCCACAAATTAATATGGTGAAGATATCCCAACCACTGCCACCAATTAATATGTGACACCCATGCCCTGGCACAGCAATCAAGGAGCCTCAATCACTACCACTAACACCAGACAGGGCATCTCATATGAGAAGAAAGGATAACAAATGCACACAGTAAAGTGCAATTTCCCTTAAGAGCACACAGAGATCACAGTCAGTCCGGGGCTGGTCACTCCCTTGCTTCCCCGGACCCTAATACGACTTCCCACTGGCACAGCTATAAGGTCCAGATCTCAGCCTAGCCTAGCCTCTCTGTCCAACCAGTGCTTCATGTCCCTGCCCAAGTAGCTGACAGACACACACACTTAGAGTTAAATATTTATACAACTTCACAGCCACTCCTGGGAAAGACTGACACAGATTCTCTAGCTGTGCCCTTTTACCCAGACTATACAGTAGTAATTCCTGCCACCATCAGCTAATAATTATCAGCTACCCAAAGGCCCTTAAAAGGGTGTCCAATTATTACTGTGCAATATTATTATCCACTAGTAGTGCAACTAAGCAATCAAGGCTTTTTGGAAGGGCTTATTACAGGATCACTTATAAGCATGCAATGTACTCTAGAGCTTAAATTATCTCTGCATAAACCAGCCACAGTTGAAAAAGGTTTAAAAATATTTAATAATAAATACCAAAAACACAAGACAATACTACTACACCACTGTGCTATTCAAGAGTTCAGAGATCACACAGCAACTTAAAATAATTCAGTAGTACAGTTCTGACATAACAGAAAAACACTTAGTCTAATCTTTATAGTCCTAGCTATTTCTACTAGAAAACACACTTCTAAGATAACTTACTTAAGACGACAGGCAGTGCTCTAGGTTGGATATCAAGATGAAAATGCTCAATAATCTCTGGTTCTCACACTGTTTAAATTGAAACTGCAGTTCTGCTAAACATTACACCATCTTTTACACCTTCCTGGTTACCATGCCAGACAGAAACTGCATTTACATTATTTTACACTTAGAGCAATAAAGGGCATTCCACATGTAAATTCTGGTCATTAACTTTAGCCTTAAAACAATAGGCAGGAAGCCTGCATCTAGCCGGACTGCAGCCGAATTGTAAAACATCAAAGGCAGTGATGAAATAATTTTAATTTTAAAGGACCAACAAGAACGACTGACTTAGCTTTCTTTACAGCAGATGGCAATGTTGCCACACTGTTTTAAGTTCAACATTCACAGTATTTACAAATAATCAAATTATGCACCAAATTCTATTTGACTAGGCTGGCAGCCTTCACCCATCTCTACCAGTCTTCACAAAAGGTATGAAAATGTTTGACGTACACAGTAGCAATACACAGCTACACATACTATCTGTATTAGAAGCCTTCTCTGCATAGCATGACAGACAAACACACACACACAGTAGTCAGTCTGCTAGATTCAAACATTCTCCCTCTGGACTTATGCAGTCTAGAGTGCACAATACCAACATCCAATGTTGCAGGATAACTCATATGATAGCATGATGTAACCGTTGTTTTTCCAAAACTGGGTATTGCCTGGAAAAGAATGCAAATTCATAGGGCAGCCCTCTGCCATTGAAAATATGCCTCCTAAGTGGAAATTTACATAAGGGATGTTGTCAAAGACACAATTTTACATGACGGTAGACATGGTCACACTAGTTAACTGATGTTGGATTCAAATCCCTTACCTATTTAATTACAGAATCTATAGATCACAGAATTAGCTGTAAGTGGCATAAGAGAAATTTGACTTATAAGCGTAGATAGTGCCCTTTTGACATGAAGACCTTATGAGTGTGACACAGAGAAGTTATTTGTGGTAAACGTGGATAGGATCATCCTCTTCCATGTTAAAATCCTCCCTTGAATGGAAGTTGTGCTCAGGAAGCTATGTACACCTGATATTGCAACAACATATAAGTTCACCTCTGTGAGATTTGGACATCCTACCTTTCAAGAGAACATAGTATTAATCAACAAGAGCCACAGGAGAAGTCTGATTCTTAAGAGGTGGAGAGTACTTTTGACAGGGTGATCTCATCATTGTGTTGTAGAGAGGTTATTTGTTATAAAAGTGGGATGAAGTGCAAAGGAAAATGTGTCCAAAGTTAAATTCTTCTCCTGAGAAGAAGTGGCCACTGCATATCTCCTATAGAGGATTTTCTTAACTGTTACTAGAACTACAAACACACAAGTTCATTCATCTCTGTGAGATATGAACCTCTTACCTCTCTAATTATACAATCTGGAAGACACAGCATTACCTGCAAGTGACACAGTAGGAGTATATCTGTTAAGAGGAGAAAGTGTACTTTTGACATGATGACCTCATCATTGTGTTGCAGAGAGGATATTTGTGATAAAAGTGGGTAAAGTGCAGAGGGAGCTTTGTGCAAAGTTAAATTCTTCTTCTGAGTGGAGGTGGACACAGCACATCTGTCACTGAAGCATTACTTACCTGTCACTAGAACCACACGCAAACACTCACACGTGCATTTATGACAATTGTAAAATTATGTAACATGCACATTACATTTATTAGCCTAATAAATATGAAGCAGTAAAAAATGAAGGTACACAAGTGAGAACACATACAGAGATGGAGACAGTGATAGAAACACATAAAGAATGTTATAATTTTTCTAGGCCATTTGTTAACATCCTTGAAGTAGGCTAATGTTATGTTTTTCCTGATAAGTAATCTGGCATGCTATGTACAATCAATCATTTGCAATAGGGAGAATGGAGGGGTCAGAAAGTATAACCATAATTGAGACATAAGGCAGGTAAAGGTGGATCACTATGATATGTAGACAACACTTACAAACATAATAGTTGTATAACTAAACTTTAAATAAAACTTTTACATATTTCTGGATCTGAACCTGTGACACTGTGTCAAAACCATTTTATAAACATGTAAATTGCGTCAACACACCACACAAAAAATGTTACTTCACAACCTTAATTTCACTAGTTTGATGGGGCAGTCACAAAACAATAAGGCAAGGGAAGTGTAGCCATCAGGCTTCATCACAGTAATGCCAATTAAACATTACATGAGGTGTATATTGCAGCCAGTAGCATAACAACTGATCCAATGCAGAACAAAGATAATGGTGTGTTAAGGTGTTATGTGCATAATTTACATATTTATTTTTATTTATTTATTTCAGTTTGATTACCGGGGAAGTCAAGACATAGCACATGCAACACATAGTTCACAAAGTCAGTATGCTAAACAGTCACAGCCCTTAAGGCCAAACAACATGCCAGACACACTTGTAATAGGTGACTCCATAGTCAGACACACTGACGTCCTGCTCACCAGACTGAACAAGGAAAAGGTCACAATAAGCTGCCTGTCGGGAGCTAGACTCCGCCACATAACACAAGCACTCAGGTCACTCCGCAGCAAGTACAAATATGACTCAGTCATTGTACATGCCGGTGTGAACGACCTGAGAAGTACCTCCCTGGACTACATAAAAAGAGACATAGAGGAGCTCTCTGATTATGTAACCCAGGCCGGTATGACCCTGACCCTGAGCAGCATCTTACCCTCACCAAGAATGATGCCACAGTACAAAGACAAAATGATCAGTTTTAACAATTGGCTTCATTACTGGTTTCATTCTAAGGGGATCCAATGTCTGTCTGCTTGGGATGACATGCTTGACAAGCCACGCTGCTTCACAAGGGATGGCTTGCACCTGTCACCCCTGGGCTTCCGGATATTGGCCAAGGCTCTTGCCACTCCCATAGTGCCTTTTTTAGGCAAGGCTCAAATGACAAACCTACCTCCCTAGAAAACACAAGTGGAAAAAAACTAAGGGTAATGCTGCTCAATGCCAGAAGTCTAAACCTCAAGATGCACGCCCTCGAAGCCCTCCTCAGTATGGAGAACATTGATGTCTGTGCAGTGACTGAAACCTGGTTCAAGGCTCCTGAGAGCACCCCAGCACTATCAGGTTTTACCTCATATCATGCTTTCCGGCCCCAAAACTTGGACCAAACCACAAAAGGAGGGGGAGTATACATTTTCATCAAAGATACCCACACCTCCAGGTTAGTGGCAATACACGAAGCATTGGAGACCATCCAGGTGCAACTAACCATAGTCAAAACTGCTTTACAGTTTGTAGCATGCTACAGACCACCCTCTCCAACTCAGGAACCCCACACAGCCTTCCTGAAGACACTGGAGAGTATGAATGTTTCTCCAAATACCATCATTTTGGGAGACTTCAACTACCCAAACATAGACTGGGAACATTACTCAAGTCCCAACACCCTAGCCCAAAGGTTCCTAGAATTCATAAACTCAAATGCAATGGAACAACTAGTCACCATTCCCACAAGAGGAGACAATATACTAGACCTGATCATCACAAACATGGGGACAAAATGCTCCACACCGGAAGTATATCCCTCTTTGGTAAGATCAGACCATAAATTAATCTCACTGGAAATCCACATCCTGCCCCCACCCCCTGCACAAAAGACCACAGTGAAGAACTTCTCAAAAGCCAACTTCACACTTCTTAAGACTGAAGTGGTATCCTTCAAGGCCCCTGGGCCAGTGGAAACCACAACCCACACTGCTGAATCCTTTGCAAATGCCTTCTATGGGCACCTTCAAGAATGCATGGCTCATGCAATCCCAAATAAAACCAAGACCCATTCCCCCAAAGGCAGGCGCCAGGTCTGGTGGACCCCAGCCATAAACAAATTTTACAACAGGAGGAGGAAGCTACTACATGACAGAGCAAAATCCCTAAAAGGGAAGGCATCTCTGATCAGTACTAGCAAAAAACTACGATCACTCATAAAATCATCCAAGGCCAACTTTGAGAGAAAAATCGCAAAAGACACAAAAGACAATCACAAGGCCTTCTTTAGCTATGTTAGAAACCTGGGTGGAAACTCCCAGATATGCTCAGAGTTAGTCCAAAATGACACAAAATACACTGAACCCACCGACATTGCCAACATTCTGGCAGACAGGTTCAGTGCAAATTTCTCCTCCCCCTCCCAAAAGGAGAAATAACTATCCCAGCAGAGGGTAGCCTCCCTAACATCTCAGATGCCCAGGTGAGAGCCGCCCTCTCTAAAGCTAAAAACACAGCATCAATGGGACCGGATGGTGTCCCGGGCTGTGGGCTACATGAACTCCAAGAGGAACTAAACCTACACATAAGGCTGCTGTTTAATCTTAGCCTTACTACAGGATACGTACCCAAAGAGTGGTGTACGGCAACAGTGGTCCCACTTCACAAAGGCAGTGCTTCTACGGACCCTGGAAATTACTGCCCCATAAGCTTGATGAGCCTGGTCTGCAAAGCTATGGAGAGGATCATTATGGAACTCATAAACAAAGACATTGGGGACCTACAGACATTGGATCTTACCCAATTTGGCTTTGTCAAGGGCAGATCCCGCCTTTTGAACTTGGTCGACTTTTTTGAAACAGTCACTAAGGCCATTGATGAGGGTAAGGCAGTTCACACAGCCTACCTTGACCTTGCAAAAGCCTTTGACACAATACCCCACTCGGGCATCATAGACAAACTCACCAGCTTAAATGTAAACCCATATGTCACAAGATGGGTTGCAAACTGGCTCAAGGACAGAACCCACAGGGTCAGAGTTGCTGGAGCTATGTCAGACTCTAAGCCAGTCACAAGCGGTGTCCCACAGGGCTCAGTCCTGGGACCCCTCTTGTTCGGCATTTATTTTTCTGAGGTACAGGCAAACATAGGAGGAATGGGGCTGACAAAGTTCGCAGATGACTGCAAACTGGGCGCCATAATTGATACTCCAGCAGACACAAACATCCTTCAGGGAGGCTTCATAGAAATGGATAATTGGTGCCAGAGCCATGGCCTTAAGCTGAACGCCAAAAAATGTATAGTCATACCCTTTGGGAAAAACAAGGTACCGACAAATTACCACATAGGTGGTAATCCATTAAGTACGGAAGAGGTAATCAGGGACCTAGGGACCCAGGTTGATAGTAACCTCTCATTTGACCCTCACATTGCCAAAATGGTTAGGAAGACCTTCTATATTGCCCACCTTATCATGAAGGGTTTCACATCTAGATCAAGATAGGTCATTGTGCCCCTGTACTCTTCTCTTATCAGGCCAATGATTGAGTACAATGCCCCATTTGGGATGTATCTCACCCGACACCTGCAGCAGTTGGAAAGACCCCAAAAGTTCCTCACCAAGAGGATAAAGGGTCTTAAACATATGTCATATGCTGCCCGACTGAAAAAACTACAACTCTATTCAGTTACATACCGCCTACTCAGAGGTGATCTGTGCCTGACGTACAAGGCCATGTCCAATCCGGATTTAATGGACATGCTCCACCTTAGAAAATCCAAATCCATCAGAGCCACGAGAACAAGAGACTTAAACCTCAACACAAAAATTAATAGGATGTGCTGGAGGGACAGATTCATAACCCAGAGGCTCCCTACACTCTGGAACAGAATCCCAGTCCATGTTAGGCAGAGCCCCTCACTGACTCTATTCAAGAGAAATCTTGACGAGTGGATGGGAGATCATAGGTTTACCATGGGAGTCATCTCTGTGTCACTACTAGATAGAGGTGCAGTAAACTAAACCCTAAAAGGGCGTAGTATTCTCATCCTAAGGGGTGGTGAAAGCCACACACACTCTGGCTAGGCTTATAAATGCCCTAGGGCAGATAGCCTAGTACGAACCTATGAACCTATGAACCTATGGATAGAGGAATGGTGAGGATGCAGGGAGTAGAGGTGGTGAAGGTGAATGAGTTTAAGTACTTGGGATCAACAGTTCAGAGTAATGGTGAGTGTGGAAGAGAGGTGAAGAAAAGAGTACAGGCAGGATGGAGTGGGTGGAGAAGAGTGTCAGGAGTAATTTGTGACAGACGAGTACCAGTAAGAGTGAAAGGGAAGGTCTACAAGAGGGTAGTGAGACCAGCTATGTTATACAGGTTGGAGACAGTGGCATTGACAAAAAGGCAGGAGTCAGAGCTTGACGTGGCAGAGTTGAAGATGTTAAGATTTGCACTGGGTGTGACGAGGATGGACAGAATTAGGAATAAGTATATTAGAAGGTCAGCCCAGGTTGGAAGGTTTGGAGACAACGTCAGAGAGGCAAGATTACTTTGGTTTGGACATGTGCTGAGGAGGGATGCAGAGTATATTGGGAAAAAGATGCTAAGGATGAAGCTGCCAGGTAACAGGAAAAGAGGAAGGCATAAGATAAGGTTTATGGATGTGGTGAGAGAGGATATGCAGGTTGTTGGTGTGACAGAGCAAGATGCAGAGGACAGGAGGAAATGGAAACAGTTGATCTGCTGTGGTGACCCCAAACGGGAGTAGCCAAAAGAAGAAGAAGACCGAGGAAGTCCACTGGGCCAAGAAGAGCCCATTTTCAGTGGAGGCCCAGGGGAAAAGCTCCAACAACATGGTATAGAACAGAAAATTCATCATAAGGAGGGCATAATGCAGCATAAAGATAAGTACAGCAGTATAACATAAATGTTAGGGTAGGTTGATAGCATAGTACAGGAAGGGGAATAAAGCAGTCTCTAGATGAGAAACATGGGTAATGGAATGCTAATGTGGGTGGTTGAATTTATAGAAATTAGTTAATTTGATATAATGACATGAGTTCCATTCAAATAAGGTCATCCAAGGTGGAATAGGAGAATTGTTCTGTACTGTGAGTGTGGAGTAATTGGTAAAAAATGAGAGGGTATGGGGGGCTTATGTAGGTGCATGGCATGGGCATGCCCATTTTGAGGATAGGTGTGAGTGCAAGTGAGTTGTAAAGTTGGAGTGATTAGAAATATTGCTAAGGGGGGTAGGGAGTTCCATAGTTTAGCTATGGTGCAGGATAGTAGATGTTGGCCAGGGTGATGTGAGGGTTTGTAGATTTGTAGGAGGTTTTGGTTTTCAGATCTGAGAGGGTGGTTCAGAGTGCAGGGGATAAGGGCTGTAGCGAGAAAAGGGCAGTTGGAGGGATTGAAGATGAGTGTGTGTGCACTGGTGAGCTGAAGGAATTTTAAGTAGTTGGGGAGTTCGAGCCATTGCAGGGAGAGGAGGGATTGGCAGTGGTGGGTAGAGTATTTAAAATTGGTAAAGAACTTGCTTATTTTATGGTAGCAAGACTCAAGTTTGGCTTGCAGGTCAAGCTGGAGATTAGATAACAGAGGTGCTCCATACAAAAGAGAGGGTAGAAGGTAGGAAGAAGCTAAGGTTTGTCTGGTGGAGGTGCTGAGGTAGCAGTTATGTCTGCATAGGAGTCCTAGTTTTTGGTGATTGTTTTATACTGGAAAGGATATGGATGTCAAATTTTAGTTTTTCATCTATGGTGATGCCAAGTAGCTTGGTACTGGATACAATTTTGAGTGGAGTGTTGGTTTGGCTGAGTATGGAAAAATAGTTTATGTCATTGGAGTTTTTTTTGAAGGTGTGAAGATCATCAGTTTAGTTTTAGTAGCATTTAGGGCCAAGTGGTTGTTTTCCATCCAGGTTTCTGTTTTAGAGAAGGCAGACTGAGTTTTCAAGAGAAGTTCAGAGGGGGAGTAAGCTGAGCAGATGATTGTTGAGTCATTTTTGTACTGTATGAGGGAAGATTCAGGGATGGCGTGGTGGAAGGTATTGATAAATATATTGAAGAGGAGGAGTCTGAGTACAGAACCTTGGGGTACTCCGGTGGGGGTTGGCAGGAAGATAGAAGTTGAGGTTTTCCATTATACAGCCTGTTGATGATCAGAGAGGTTGCTGGGGAACCAGGCTATGGTGGGGGGAGAGAGGTGGAGAGAGGAGAGTTGAGACAGGAGTAGGGGGTGGGAGATGGTATCAAAAGCTTTAGATACATCAAGGAACAGGGTAGAGACAAGTTTGCCAGAGTCCCATGCTAGGTTAATAGTTTCAAGAAAGAAAAGGAGGGCAGTCATAGTACTGTGATCAGGGCGGAAGCCATGTTGAGTGGGGGTAAGGAGGTTGTTTTGTGTGAGGTATGTTATTAGTTGTGAATAGCTTTTTTAATATTTTGAAAAGTGGGGAGAGGATGCCAATAGGTCTGATATTTGTGGTGTCTGTGTTTTTGCCACCCTTATGGAGTGGGATGATGTAAGCTTGGTGCCAAATTGATGGGATGTAGGATTCCTAGATGGATCTGTTTATTAAGATGAAAATGGGAAAGGATATGCTGTCTGCAGATAGTTTGAGGAAGGCTGCTGGTAGGTTATTGGATGCATTGCGGCAGGGTTTGAGTTTGAGGAGTAGTTGTTTTATTTTATTTGCGGGGATGGGTTTAAGTTTGAAAGTAGGGGAGGGAGAGGTGTGAGTGGGGGGATGAGCAGGGTTGGAAGGTTTGGGGATGGAGGGGAGGTGGGGGAAGGAGGAGGAGAGTTTAGCTATGCAGTCCACGAAGAAGGTGTTGAACTGAGTGGCAGTTTCAAGATCTGTAAGGTTGGGGTTGGGACAGGGGTTTTCATTATTTCCTGGGTGTAGGAGGGAAGAGATGGAGTCCCAAATTGTTTTGGGTTGGATGGGTGTTCAGATTGGATTTTGGAGTAGTAGGCTTTGGGATCTTTTGTCATACGTTTTTTATGGAGTTTTGTAATTGCTTAAATTCTAGTAGGAAGTTGGCTTGTTTGTTTTTCTGGTATTGGTCCCATTTTATTTTTGTCTCTTAGCTGCATTTTAAGTTTAGTATCCTTAGAAAGCCAGCGGTAGGGATTGGATTGTATGCGCTTGGTTCTTAGGGGGGCTTGGTGGTCAAGAAGTTTTAGGAATGACTCATTAAAATAGACTACAGCATTGTCAAGGCATAGGGTTTTTAGTGGGGACCAGACAGTGTGCTTTAAACATTCACAGAATGTGTGGGGGCTGAATGAGGAGAGGTTGTGGGTTTGTATATAGTGGTATTGCTTTTGAAAGGGAGTGGTGAGACGGTCGGCGAAGGCTGGGAGGTAGTCCCTGAGAGGGTCTGGGAGGATTCCAGCTTGTGATATAAGGCTGGGCTGGGAAGTTAAAATCCAATCAATGATGGTGCCAGAGGAAACATCTTTGTTTGGTCTGGTGGGAGAGTTTACTAGTTGAGAGAAGTTGAATAGGTTGATGGTGTTAGATGGGGTTTGAGAGTTGATAGAGGCCCAGCTAGTGTTCATATCACCAAAATTCCAAAACCAAAACCAAAAGCCAGGAATATTTGGACAGTATGCTTTCTAATAATTTTTGGAATTGGAACATCATATCTGGTGTACATTCAACTTTTCTGCCTGTTCAAGAGAAGATTAACCTGACTGTACATAGCTCAGCAAGGCTAAGCAAAGTAGCGCAAAGGGCAATAAAATACTGTGACCAAAGGCAAAAACTCACAGGATTTTGCCACAAATTGAGCACTTCCATTTCCCCTAAAGTATAAGTGCTGCTTGGTACCAAACATTGTGTAAATGCAGAGGAGAAAGACTGGTGGCACCAAAGGGGAAGCTACATAGACAGGTGGAGTGAGAGGCAGGGACCAAGTAGGTTATGACAGAAGCAGGATAATGGTCACTGTAAACAATATGTAGGCAATAGCTACACATAAAATAGTGAACTAAAATCAGTCAATAACCCTTAGCTAATGCTTGGATTAGAACTCTTGAAAGTATGCAAAATTCAATCAACAGAGCAGAGTATTACTCCTTCATGCTGCAAAGGAACTCTTGTGTCACACCCTTTAAAGCACACAGTTGAAGGGACAGTTAGAACCTACTGAAGCAGAAGAGGTAAACAGAGGCAGAGAGGGGTGGCCAGAGAAATAGCAACAATATTGTTTTATGATACCTGTAAGACCATCTTTATAGGTTAATACTAGGCTAACTTCCCTGAAAGGCCATTTTAAGCCAAGTCAACAACCCAGTGTCAGAATCAAACCCGGTATCTCACATCTATGAGGGGAACATCTTAACCATTATGCTAAACCCACCACCTCAATGGCAAAAAATGTGTTGTCATCCCCTTTGGGAAAGAACCTGGTTCCCATGAATTACCACATCGATGGTAGTCCACTGAACACAGAAGGCGTTATAAGAGATCTGGAAATACAGGTTGACAGCAATCTCTCTTTTGATCACCACATTGCTACTGTGGTCAGAAAGTCTTTCTAAGTAGCACATCTCATTACTAAGGGTTTTGCATCCAGGAAGAAAGAGGTCATTGTCTCCCTCTACTCTTCCCTCATTAGGCCAATCATCAAGTACAATGGCCCATTTGGCATGTACCTCACTAGACACCTGCAACAAATGCAGAGGCCGCAAAAGTACCTCACAAAGAGGATCCTAGGCCTTAAACACTTGTCCTATATGGAAAGACTCAAAAAACACCAACTATTCTTTGTCTCATATCGCCTACTTAGAAGCAATCTCTGCTTGACTAACAAAGCCATGTCTGACCCATCTCTGTTAGAAATGCTACATCTAAAAAAATCCCAATACCTCCACACCACATGCTCCAGAGACCTCAACCTCATTACCACAAGCAACAGAACATACTGGAGGGACAAGTTCATAACCCAGAGACTACCCATGCTATGGAAGTGACTTCTCATACATGTCAAGCAGAGCACCTCGCTGACCCCCTTCAAGAGAAATCTTGATGAGTGGATGGGAAATAGAAAATTCATCCTGGAGATATCTCCAGTAGTTCTGCTCGACAGAGGCACTGGGAACTAAGGTCGGGTAATCCTATGGCTAGGCTTTTAAAGGCCCCAGGGACATTAGCATAGTACACACCTATGAACCTATGGTGAATTACTCTTACTTAGTTCCACATTATTAATCTGTCATGCTCTGTGCAATAAATTGTTTGCTATAGGGATCAAGAAGGGCTAGGACAGTAGAAAAAAGATTAGGATATAAACAGAATAAGGGCAGCTTACTAAGTTTCTTTGTCAGGGCTGGGATGTTTTTGCAAATGCTTTTTTGCTTCAACAAGCCCCACATTTGCATGGTTTTGTGCTCAGTTTAGTGGAGCTGCTCTGAGTTTGGTGACCTTAACCAGAAATCTGAAGTGAATCTAAACTAAATCCAAGGCATCCACTATGTTCAACAAAAAATAAGCATATTTTATGCTTGCATTGTACTTTTTTAAACTGTAGTTTGCTTAATTACTGCTTCATTTTTGCTGTTTTTTACTGCTGTGACTGTTTCTTTCTCCGCTTTGAATTTCTAGTACTTCTTTATTTCATAGCATAAGCTAAATTCATATTTGCTGAATCTTGGCTGTTTGGTATTACTTGAGCAGTAAAACCAGCCATCCTACATTAAAAAAGTCCTCCTGCACCCTTGTGGCAGAAGTGTATAGCCCAGGACCCATTTGAGTTGAGGATTGCTGGAAAAAAGCTCAGTTTTAGGCTTTTCCATTCGTTAGTTTATGTTAAAACTTTTTAACTTTATTTGTATTTAAGCCGCATGCTTGCACATAACTGTGCACCACACAGTGGGGCTTAGTGCTATCGTGTAAAGATCCAAACACTTAGAAACACAATTTTCCCATGATATCTGCTAGAGAACCCTCCTTAGCTCCACTGCCTCTCTATGCACAATGCAGTTGTGCATTGCTATCCAGTGAGCAACTCAGCGGCACATTCTGAGGCACTGATGCAGTTTTTTACCCTTAGCCTTCCACAGAATAGTCACCTTTGTTAATCTCACAAGTAAACCCTGGTCCACCTAGCCCATCCCTGCTAGTTACTACAATATATACCTGCCATAATGGATAAACAGTTTCCCACCATTTCTCTAGCCAACCTGACTGACAAGGGCATTCTGAGGCAATGTAGTAATTGCCTCATGTATACAGTACTGGCAACCACTATGTTTTGTTCATAGGCGACTCAGTAATGAGACACACAGACGTCCCCCTCACCAGGTTGAACAAGGAGCAGGTCATGGTCAACTGCCTGTCAGGTACCAGAATCCATCATATCACCCACCCACTCAAGTTGTTCAGAAACAATTACTGTTATGTCTGCCATAGTACATATTGGTGTGAATGACTTGAGACATACCTCTCTGGACTATATGAAAAGAGACATGACCAAACTCTCAGATTATGTGCCGCAGGTTGGTATGTCCCTAGCCTGAGCAGCATTCTACCTTTACCTAGGATGATGCCGCAATATAGACAAAAAAAAAGATTGATTTCAACAATTAGCTTAGCTTCTGGTGTCACTTCAGGGGGATCCAGTATCTGTTTGCCTGAGAGGACATGGTTGACAGTCCACACTGCTTTGTCAGAGATGGTCTTCAACTCTCTCCTCAAGGCTTTTGGATACTGACAAAGACTTTTGCCTCCCCCATAGTGCCTTTTTTAGGCAATGCCCAAACAACAAAACTTCTTCTGTAAAGAAATTCACTAAAGAAAAACTCATGGTCATGCTGCTTAATGCTAGGAGCTCAAACAGTGAATTACACTCCCTGGGAACACTCCTAACTTTGGAAAATGCTGACATTTGTTCAGAGACTTGGTTCAAGGCTGCTGAGAGAACCCGATTGTACAAGGCTACAAAGAACATGAAAAAAACAAAGGTGGAGGTGTATCCACCTTTATTAAATCCAAATACACCTCAAGACTGGTGAAACAGTACAACTCTCTTGAGCTACTCCAGGTCCAATTAACTATAGGTAAAGTACCCTTTCACATCATCTCTTGTTACAGGTCCCCCACCATGAACAAGAAGAAGCACACCAGCTACTTGAACTTGCTAGAGTCACTGAGTATACAGCCAAATACCTTGGTCATGGGAGATATCAACTATCCTTTCATCGATTGGGTGACCTACATGAGCACAGACATGATTGCTACAACATTCCTGAATTTTATTAATTCAAATGCCCTGGAACAGTTGGTCCACACCCACACAAGGGAATCAAATATTCTGGATCTAGTGCTCACCAAAGTCGGGCAGGGTCACTGCACCATCCCACTGTGTGTTGCCCTCCCTAGTAAGGTCAGACCATAATTCTGTTTCGTTTGAAGTAAAGAGCAAACCTGACACCCCCACAGGAGTAAAAAAAATGAAAGATTTCTCCAAAGTAAACTATTGCTTACTAAGCAATGGTATAAAAAGTTTCAAAGCACCTGCCAACATAGTCAACAATGAGCCTTATGCAGAGGAATACACAAATGCCCCATATAGCCCCTTAAACAAATGCATTGACTCAGATGTACCTAACAGGAACATAGCCAGGTATTCCCTAAACAACAAGCCACCCTGGTGGACTGTAAGTATAAATAAGTTATACAACAAAAAAAGAAACTGATATCTAACTTAATCAAAAAAGGAAGTATGCTCTCCACAGCTTGAACAAGCAAATCAGATATCTTCTTAAGTCCTCCAAGGCTAGCTATGAGTCTAAATTAACATCTCTAGCTAAAGACAATCATAAGGCATTCTTTAGCTACATCTGAAACCTAAAAGGGCATGCCCAGCTGTGTGCTGAACTTATAGTGGATGCTACCACTCACACTGAACCTAAGGAAATTGCCAACCTGCTAGTCAACAGTTTTGGAAATAACTTCACCCCCCACCCCCACCAGATATACCCCAAAGCAGTCTTGACACCAGTCCTCTACTGAGTATCTCCAAAGAACAGGTCATACAAGCACTCTCCAAGGCCAAAAACATGGCCTCTCTGGGACCATATAACATCCTTGGCTGCTTACTAAATAATCTAAAAGAAGACCTAGCAAAACCACTCAGCACTCTGTTTAACCATAGCCTGAGAACTGGCTTTGTCCCCACAAAGTGGAGAACAGCAACAATTGTCAGTTGATGGACCCCCATTGCACAAAGGGGGTCCATCAACTTACCCTGGGAGTTATCGACCCATAAGCCTAACCAGCCTTATCTGCAAGGCCATGGAAAGAATCATCATGGACCTTATCCACAAGGGCATAGATGACCTTCAAACTCTTGATCTGACCCAGTTTGGTTTCATCAAGGGTAGATCTTGCTTATTAAACCTAGTGGACATCTTAAAGAATGTCTACATTTGAATTGAATTACTACAAACTTCTACTCAAAGCCCTCAAATTCATTACCACTCTGAATCACAGACTAGCCACAGATGGTGATATCCACCCCAACCCTGGCCATTCCCCTCCACTCAATTGTAATTCCACCCTATCCTCCCCTCCACTTCTCAATCTAAACTCTAGACCCTTTAACTCTCTTCTGACCTGTCATCTAAACATCAGAAATGTAAACAATAAGATTCACAACCTACATGCCCTTTTAGCTACTTGTTCCCCAGACCTACTATGTCTCACAGAAACCTGGCTTAAACCAAGTACGAAAGACACACAGATAATCCCACCAGGGTATGATATACTAAGAGCAGACCGAATAACTCGTAAAGGTGGCGGTGTAGCCATATTCTACAAAAATACATTACAAATCTCCCTTGCCTCTCCACAACCCCTCCTAACAAACAATGCCGAAATTCTACTTGTAAAACTTCAACCAAACAAACATAAAAGCATAAATATAGCATGTATTTACATCCCCCCAGGCAACAATAATAACAAAACCTTAGAGGACTTTCTCCACTGGTTAACTCAAACTCACCCCAGGAATCCATAGTGTTAGGTGACTTCAACATCGATTGGAATTCCTTCTCATCTAGCTCCCCATCTAGCAGCATAAATCTACATGGCTTTTCTCAGCTCATATCCACTCCTACCAGACTAGGTAAACCCCAAAACAAAGACAGCATCCTGGACTGGATCCTTACTAATAAAGATCCTGACCAGTACTCAGCAGGTACTCACCCAGAGGACATGAGTGATCACTTACTCACCTATGTTATCAAATTCAAGAAAATCACCCCTTCTTACAACCATAAAAAATCAGGAATAATAATAAATTCAACGCCTCCATTTTTCAAACTGAACTTAAAGCCCACAACTGGACAATACTCAAGTCTCTTCCTCTTGAAGAGGCAGTTATCTACTTCAACACCACCTTCCTCAAGATTCTAGATTCCCATGCTCCAATACGGTCCATTAGAACTAAAACCAAAACCGCACCATGGCTCTCTAAGGAAACAAAATCCAAAATCCTATCTAGAAACAAGATGTGGGTCACATGGCGTACCTCTAAAGACCCACACTCCCACCAAACCTTCCGGCAACTTAGAAATGAAACTAAAAGAATGATCTTAAATGATAAAAAAAACTTCTTCCTCCACCTCCAACACAAACACCTTAATAATCCACAAAAATTCTGGGCAGGCTTAAACAAGATCATGCACCCAGGCCAGGCAACCACCCCCACTCCAACAACTTGCAAACAACAGTGCCCTGTAAACATTGCTAACACATTCAATAGTTTCTTCACAGAAACTATACAATCCCTGGCCACACAATTCAAACAAACAACCAGCCCACTCCACTACCCATGCCAGCAGAATACTACAACTACATCAGATCATCTATTTACCTTCGATCCAGTACCCATATCCTTTATAACATCTCTTCTTAAAAAACTAAAACCCACTAAGCTAGCAGCTGACCTTCTCCCAGCTGAGTTTCTGCAAAAAGCAGCTGAGGCGATTTCCTAAGACGTGTCCATAATCATAAACCATACCTTGTCAGAAGCCTTCATCCCCTCCATATGGAAAATGTCCCACATTATTCCTCTCCATAAAGGTGGTAGCTCACTAGAGCTAACTAACTACAGACCTATAGCTATACTCTCACCCCTGGCCAAAATTATGGAAAAGTGTGTCCACAAACAACTGATGGAACACCTCACCAAAAATAAAATTCTAGCTAACTTCCAACATGGCTTCAGGCCAAATCACAGTACCACATCAGCCCTACTATCCTTTTCTAATACCATCAATAACTTCAGAAACAATAATAAACTATCATCTGCTCTTTTCTTAGACCTCTCCAAGGCCTTTGATATGGTGAACCACATTCAACTCCTCCATACATAAAAAAAACTATCACTCAGCAATTCCACGCTGAAATGGTTCCAATCCTACCTGTCCAATAGGCAACAGGCTGTTCTATGGCAGGACAAATTATCTACATGCCTACCTGTTACACTTGGAGTTCCCCAAGGATCTATTCTTGGCCCTCTTCTCTTCACCATCTTTGTTAATGACCTGCCCACAATCACCAGTCATGCCACATGCATTCAATATGCAGATGATTCGACTACCATCAGCACTGCCTCCAACCTGGCAGACCTCACTGCTTCAACCCAAGACACCTTCAACCTAATAGAAAAATGGTTCTCAAGTCGACAACTAGTTCTCAACCCCAACAAAACAAAACTACTTACTTTCTCACCCACTAACAAGACTCTTCCCCACCTTCTCTATTACATCCTCCAATGGAATCACTATATCACCAGAAGCTCACACAAAGCTATTAGGTGTTACCATTGATAACTCCCTTAAATTTGACACCCATTTCAATCTTACCATCAAAACCGTCAATAAAAAGCTTGGCTCTCTCTATAAAGTAAAACACTTTCTCACTCCTCACGCTAAAATTACAATTGCCAGCACACACCTACTATCAACTCTTTTCTATGCCTCCCCCCTCTTTACAAACCTAAACAAGACAACCCTTAACAAACTTGCTTCTTGTTACAATCACATAGCTAGACTTGCCACAAATTCCACCTTTAGAACCACCACTGCACTAACTTGAAGCAACTAGGGTGGTTAGAGTTTTCCAGCCAACTCCATTTCAACCAACTCAAAACGGCTCACCAGATACTGTATCACCCAGAGAAAACACCAGCTCTGAAAAACATCATTAACCCCTATATTAACCTGCAATCTTTACGCCCCTCCAATAAGATCTTAGCTCAAACTACCAAAGCCAATAATTCTGCTGGGGATTCTCTATTCTCAAACTTTGTAGGTAAAATGTGGAACTCCCTACCGACCATGCTCACCTCAGAACCCTCACTCCTACAATTCAAAAAAAAGCTTAAACCCCATCTCAATACTCTCTGGCAATGTCCCTGTTCCAAACCTGATTAACCACTATCATTTACCCTTCTCTTACCTCACTATCCTTAACCGCTTTTTAACAAGGCGCCTCGCCTTTGTAACTGACCTATGTTTTTTTTTTTTATATGCTGCTGTTGTTTTTTTTTCCCAAGATGTGATGTATCTTTATATTGTATTTAGAACTCAACTATCTTCCTTTTTTTGCATTAACAATGTTCATATGTCTGTTATGTACTTGGAGCTTTTCTCCCCGGGCCTCTGCTGAAAATGGACATGTATCCAGTCGGACTCTCCCGGTTAACAAATGTAAAATAAATGAATAAATAAATAATAAATGTCACCAAAGCCTTGGATGAGGGCAAAACAGCACATGTTGCCTATATTGATTTACCTTTGACACAATACCCCATTCAGGTATCACAGAGAAACTCTCCTAGCTGGGGATTAACCCATGCATTACTAGATGGGTAGCCAACTGAATCACCAACAGTAGACCAGTTATCAGTGGGGTACCACAAGGATCTGTGCTGGATCATCTACTGTTTGTAATCTATTTCTCTGAAGTCCAGGTGAAGGTAGATGGCCTGTAAACTGTAGAGTCTCCCAAAGATCTTCACATATTACAGAAAGGGCTGATGCAGATAAATGACTGGTGCCAAACTCATGGACTAAAACTTAATGCAAAAAAATGCCTCATTATCTCCTTTGGCAAAGAAGTTGCCACTGCTAATTATGATATAGATTGCACCCCTCTAAGCTCAAACTCAGTTGTGTGAGACTTGATAACACAGGTTGATAAGCAATTTAAACTTCAATCACCATGTGTAAATAGTGGTAAGAAAAGTGTTCTACATCGCACATCTTATAAATAAGGACATTGCATCCAAGACCAGGGAGTTTATTGCTCCACTGTACTCAAATCTTATCAGATCACTAATTGAGTGCAATGCTCCCTTCTCTATGTATCTCACCAGGCACCTGCAACAACTGGAGAGACCACAGAGCTTTCTAACCAAGAGAATCCAGGGCCTCCAAAACATGACCTACATGAAAAGACTGAAAGCCCTGTCGCTGTACTCTGTATCATACAGGCTGCTGAGAGGCAACCTATGCCTGGCCAACAGAGCAATCTCTGACTCTGCCCTAATGGAAATGCTGTGCATCCACAAATCAAATGGCACAAGCGTCACTTGCTCCAGGGATCTCATCCTAGCCTGTGACATTAACAGAACATGCTGGAGAGACAGATATATCTCCTAGAGATTGCCACTCCTCTGGAATAAGCTCCCACTTCACATGAAGCAGAGCTCTTCAATGACCCTATTTAAGAGCAACCTTGACAATTGGATGGGAAACCATAAATTCTCCCCAAGGGTGGCACCTGTGTCCTTCATGAGCAGGGTTAGTCAGTGCTGATCTCAGAATCTGTCTGCTAACAAGGACCATCTAAATATGGTCAATTAGAGTACATGGGTTTTTACACAGCTAGGCTTACAGAAGCCCTAGGGCCATTAGCCAAGTAACCTCCTATGAACCTATGAACCTATGAATTGGTGTTGATAATATGTGACTTGAATGAACATATCGGGTCAAACAGACAGAAAGGAATATGAGGACTTCCTTGGACCACATAAGTGGTACAACAGGAATAAAGAAGAAAAGGCCATTCTAGACATCTGACTGGCAACTGGCTGGATAATAGCCAACACATGGTTAAGAAGAGAGACAGTCACAAGATTGCATGTATGAGTGGCCAATGTGAAACTAAAGTAGACTTCCTCCTAGTAAGAAAAGAGCACTGGATAGAGTCAGTGATTGCAAAGTCATCCCCAGTGAAACAGTCTGCCCACAGCATAAACCAATGGTTGCCAAAATCAGCTGCAAGAAGTTGTATGAAGAGGCACTAAGGTCAACAGAGACCAGGTTGAAGACCTGGAAGTTGACTGGAGAAAAAGCACAGAATTTCAAGGAATTACTCAGGGCTCTAACCCCTCAGGAACACATCAAAAGAAAGAAGGAGTGAAGGAAAAAATGGGAGACAGAAAACATGGACTAGGTTAGGAAGGAATACTGGTTGGCTAACAAAGAGGCTAAGAAAGGAGTTGCCATAGCAAAGAACAAAGTATCAGAGGCATTCTACCAGCTTCTGGAAAGTGACTCAGTACATGGCACAAAGAAAGACAGAAAGATAAAAAAGATAGACACCCTTCATAAGGAATACAAGCAACAACCTACTCACCAGTCCAAAGGACATCAAAGGAAATGGAATGAGTACTTCCAGCAGCTTCTGAATAAAGAAAACCCCACAGAAGCTGTACTGCCCCAGGCACAGCCTGCAATGAGCGAAGAGGCACCCACCATAGAAGAACAAGAACAGCACTATGGAAAATTCAGTTGGGGAAAGCAGCAGGCTCAGATGAGGTTACAGAAGATATGATCAAGATGTTAAGTGAGATAGTGCAGAAATGGCTCCTGTGAAGGGAAAGGCATATCCCAGATGACTGGAGAATATGCATAATAGTGCCAGTGTTCAAGAACAAAGGGACATTCAACAAAGATATCAAACTCCTGTCACACTGCATGAAAGCTCTAGAGAGGATGATAAATGAATATGCAGAGTAGTTGAAAGTAAAATATGAGATGAGCAGTTCAGATTTAGATCAGGATGCAACACAACTAACCTGATGTTTGCAGTGAGACAGATAGTTGGGAAGAAGCTAGAGATGAGGAAACAGTCCAAATTGGCATTCCTAGACATGGAGAAAGCATATGACAGGGTCCTAAGAAAGCTAATTTGGGCAGTCTTGTGGTGGTTCAAAGTCCCAGAAACATTGGTAGTATTAGTGCAAGCTGTGTACAAGGACCAAATAATTCAAGTACAAACAGTGTTTGGTCTCACAGATGGGTTCCCTGTAGGAGTGGATGTGCATCAGGGTTCAGCTTTGAGCCCACTGATGTTCATACTGGTGATGTACTACATTAGCAAACAGGTTAGAGAGGACAGATCAACAAAGTTACTGTATGCAGATAGTGCGGCATTACAGGCAGGCTCTGAGCAAAAACTTCAGTAAAGGATAGGGGAATGGAATGCAAAACTGAAGGCACCTGGAATGAAGCTGAGTACAGATAAAACAGCTTTAATGGTAGCAGATGAGGGAACACAGAAGAAGCTGAGAACTGAGAATTGTAATAGCAGGGAAAGTGGTGGAAGGGATTAACAGCTTCAAGAATTTGAAAGGTTTGGTTGAGAAGTGGTCTGAATCAGAAGGTTAAAGCTAGAATCAGGGGGGCTGCAGCCAACTGGCACAGAGCATCAAGTGTAGTATATGACAGAAGAATGCCAAAGAAGCTGAAGAGTATGATGTACAAAACTGTGGTGAAACCCGTATTACTATATGGTACAGAAACCTACGCAGTAAAGGCAGAAGCTGAGGAAGCTAGAGGTGATGGAGATGAAGTGCCTGAGATAAGATGTACACAGTGAGACAGATGAAGAAATCAGGACATAAGAGTAGAAACCAAAGTAGCTCCAAATGTCAGAAAGGTCAACAATAATAGATTAAAGTGGTTTGGGCACATGTGCAGAAACACTGAAGGCAATATGGTGAAAAGGATTCTGAACAGATAGGAAGGAGAAAAGAGGAAACAAGGGCATCCAGCAAAGTGGTGGATGGATTGTGTGAGAGAAGATCTGCAACAGTCAGGCATGTGTGTTGAAAAATGAGGGAGAGTGACATTGAATAGAAAGAGAAAGATGGCACCAACTGACACAACACCCCAAACCCATGCAGAAAATGGAAAAAGGAGGGAGGATGATGGTGATGATGATGATGTAGCAGTTTTAATTGAACCCATGGCCGTATGCAAAAACATCAGTTTAAACATAGGGGAATTATCTCAACACACCATACAGGAACTTGTATTTCATTACTTCCACCAGCCTAAAAACAGTTTCAGTAACTTCTTCAAAGTATTGCCTTCATCTGCCTTTACTTTGTATTCTCATAGTTTAGCAGAGTTAAACACATTTGTGCATAGTAAATGTTGCTACTGAGCTGAAATTAAAATCATCAGCTTTTGCCAAAGGCAGTTAAATGCCACTCACTGTCATTCAGCATTAGTGCGTGATGCCAATCTCTGCATACATTTTGAGGACAAAAAGTGAAGGCTTTTTGATGGGCCACTTCTGATCATGTGTGATGCTATTTTTGACCAGATTTAAACATGTAGAAAGAGTTTGACAGGGCAGTGGTGAAAAGTGTCTGGGGGGTGTCAAGCATAGGGTAAGACACAGGTAAAATAATCCAGTGATTTGCAGGAGGGTGGTGGAAGAATGTCATAGATATAAATTTCTTCAGAACATAAAGGCAGCATTGGAAGCACAGTTTCATGACTTTGGAGAGTCACCACACCAAGGATGGTTAACAACAACAGAATAATATTGTATAGACAATTGGACCAAATCAAGTATATGAAGATGATACATACACAAAGTGGAGTGCTATGTATGGGGCATATTTGTTTTTGTGGGACTGGTGCCCATTTTTTATTCTTTTTGCGGAAGGTGATTAGGAGTGAGAGGGTCAGGTAGGTAGGTTAAGATAGGTAGCAAGCACAGATATACAGGACATATAGGATAGTCGTGAATGTTGATAGACAAAAAAGGGCTGGATGACACCATGACTGGAGATAGGCAAGAGAACTAAGAGGCACATCCAGAATCTAGTCCTCACCCTGAAAACTGCCATCACTGACATCTGTATTAGTCGCGTGGGTCAGTGCCAGAAGTGGCATTGTTATGGGAGTACACCACACAATGTTTGCCACTCTGCTGATTTGTGCATTGGGACACCTCTCCATAATGCCATCCATCAACCCTGTCACCTCCTGACAGGAGACCAAATCACCACCTCCTCTACTAATACTACTCCCATAGGGTACCACTGCTCCAGCAGCTGGAGCATAGCCACCTGACACAAGTGGGGTAGATACTGCAGGACTTGTGGAAGCAGCACTGACAGGTTGTGACCCAGATGTGCTGGGTATCTTCGCTGGCTGTAATGGTGCTGCTGCAGCCATGTAGAGGCTTGGTGAGCCAAACTGCTGTGGTCAGCTCCCTGTGCCCCCTGTGCTGATAGTCATTCTGTTGTCAGCAGCAATGTATTGAAATATGTATAAAAAAGTATGTATATGTGTGTGTGTGTGTGTGTGTGTGTGTGTGTGTGTGTGTGTGTGTGTGTGTGTGTGTGTATATATAAATATATATATATATATATATATATATATATATGGATTCACTTCATAAGACTGAAACTTCAAAATACTGAAAATGACAAAACTTCATAATACTGAAGACCAAAATACTGAAAGCTCAAAATACTGAATACTCAAAATACTGAAACTCAAAATACTGAAAACACATATTATGCGTAAACTCAGCTTAAACAACATAAATCATAACAATTTCTACCAAATATATGCAGGGGGGCAAGCCCCCCTGCACCCCCCACACCCCCTGCTAATTATATATATCTCCTCCAAGATTGCACTTAACTACACTATGTGCAATCTTGGAGTTGATATATTTAATTAGCAGGGGGTGTGAGGGGTGCAGCCCCCCACATGGGGGGTGCAGGGATATATTTGGTAGAAATTGTTATGACATGTTGTTTAAGCTGAGTTTACGCATAATATGTGTTTTCAGTATTTTGAGATTCAGTATTTTGAGTATTCAGTATTTTGAGCTTTCAGTATTTTGGTTTCAGTGTTTTGAGTTTCAGTATTTTGATATTTCAATGTTATGAAGTGAATCCATATATATACATATGTATACACACACACACACACACACACACACATATATATATATATATATATATATATATATATATATATATATATATATATATATATATGTATATATAATATATGGGTCTACTTCACATAACCGAACGCTCAAATGTTCGAAATTCATATGGCCGCGACCATATGATCGAACATTTGAATGTTCACAAATGTGAACTAGACCCGTAAAAATAAAAAAAAAACACTCATAAACTGCACCCCCACATCCCCCTACTTAAATATACCAACTCTGAGATCGCACTACAGCGAAAACAAGGGAAATCTCCCGGTCTGCATTGTATGCGATTTCCCATTCAGAATGTCGGTATTTCAAAATTTCGAACACATGGACTGCGATCATATGGGTTTCAGAGTTTTGAATGTGGGCATTCTGAAGGGGACCCATACATATACATATATATATATATATATATATATATATATATATATATATAGATATATATATATAAAATGTATATATATATATATATATATATATATATATATATATGTGTGTGTGTGTGTGTGTGTGTGTGTGTGTGTGTGTGTGTGTGCGTGTGTGTGTGTGTGTGTGTGTGTGTGTGTGTGTGTGTGTGTGTGTGTGTGTGTACATTATATATATATATATATATATATATATATATATATATATATATAAAGAGAGAGCTAGGATGGGAAAGACAAAAACAGAAAATCAAATAAATAGCATGTTATATTACTTTATCATTTCAATAAATAAACCAATATGAAAAATGTGTAAGTATACCTTATATGATGGAAATACATTAATGTGTCATAAAATCAATCAGTCACAATGGTATATCTGTGCCTCATCAGATATCTGTTTTCAAAGGTAATAACTGCATTTACCAAAGTTGAATCGTTAATGTCACACAGTATTGCAGTTAATATCTTATAACGTCTATCCTGAAGAAATCTAATATGTTTTTCTAGGTATTAAACCCATAATTAAGCTAATGTACTCATTGCTTAAAGCAATCAACAAGAAATATTGGAAAAGGTATGCATGCATGCATGCATGATAGAAACGTTATGGCACATCTACTCCAGATGATATATGATGATGGACTGAAAATACTTTGATTCCTTGTCTTTAGACCTGATGCATACTTATCCCATGGCTCTCTGGTGTGAGTTAGTCTCTCCTAATACATCTCATGGTATTCTGTTATCTGTACAGTAGAGAATATAAAAAAATAGATATATGAAAGCATAATAAATAACTGCATTACTGGCTAATTAATGTTATATCATAGACAGGTAATGGGTCAGTATACCTGCTCAGCTGAGAGGTGTTTGCAGTCTTAAATGTATCCTCTTATCTGCTCAGGAGGTCCTGCGTGCTCCTCTTCATGTCACTGTAATGATGACAACATTGCTCTCCAGTGTGTGGAATGCAATAACACTGGAGACAGCCTTTTCCAAGCCATTCCAAGCCTTGGTCTTATACTGAGACTCTGTATAACCCCCCTGCAGCAGTCTCTGGCTATAGTGTTTTATGAGGAGTGCCATAGAAATCCTGGAATCCTCAGCACCCCACCTATGTGCTCTAAATGGATCAGCATATCTACAGTAGCCAGCCATGTCTGCAGCAGTCAAACAAGACATACAAGTCTGAATTGACACCCACGTCTGATCTAGCATGTAACAGCCCATGCACAAAGATGCACAGTCTTGCTAGTTGCATTTGTGCAACTGAAAGCACGCCAATTCCTTGCCAGACATATTGGCTATAATTACATTAAAAAGCACAAAAGGTGTGAAATATGGCAGTGAGATTTGGCCATGTGTGAGGCTTATACTATTGACACATGTTCCAATGTTAAACATTGAAATACTTTATGGCATTTATTATAATCATGGTTATTTGGTGGGCACATTATATGACTTATGACTTATTGGGTTGTTTGAACTTACACAATAGTAGGATTGAGTATTACTACCTGGCAATTGAACCCATGAGGAAAAATGATGAAATGTTAAACTTTGCTTATTACCTGTCATTTCCACAGGAGAACTTACTTTTTAACACTTAATTAGAGGCATACAAATTTAGGAATGAATGGCAATATACTGCATTTCTGTGTAAATGTAGTATTTGTGTTGATAAATACATTTCAGAAGCATGTGGTTGCATAACCTGATTAATATATTGTGGGTTAGGTTACATACCTACATGCATACTTCACAAGACATACTGTCATAAACACATACTTAAGATATGTGATAACTCATAAGAACTATAATGAAAATTTTGTTTACGTCATACCTATGCATGTGAATTCTACATTAAATATCATCATCACGTATAATATAATTTACACACATTATATTGAGCTTCTATAAGAAGCCCTAGTGATATACTTGTTGCAATAAACATAGTTATGATACTCATGTACATTTACTAAAATGTTGTGATGAATGGCATTCTGATCCTGCTCTGTAAAAGTATTTGTCATCTCGATTCAAATCCTGCATCAGCTGTCCTCCTTCTTTAAGCTTACATCAGTTATGCCTTGTGCTACAGAGATAACTACCTGACACATGGAATTTACTCCCTAACAGTTTGTTTGTGTGTTTTTGACTGTATTTATTTACACATAAATCTTCTTCATTTAGTCATTCACTTTAGGTCATTGCTGTAGGTGAGAAGACAGTTTATTTGTGTGTTTAAAAAGTAAAAAATGCACCAAGATAACACACTTCAAAATGTTTAATCAGAGCAATGTACAAAGTGGTAAGCGCTTTCACAACCGAAGTTGCTTCATCAGACACCACAGTAAAAAATGCACAGGTTTAAATAGAGATTCTAAAATGCCAATTAATCAATAAAATCACACAATGATTAAGTAGCAGTGAAAAACAATTAAGCTTCATGCTCAAACTAAAAAAAGCATTGCTTAAGAACATTGCTTAAAAACATAGTGCAAAAAGGAATCAAATACTATATATGAGAAAGCACTTAAAAAACTTATAAAATCATTATAAATCATGGAAAAATACTAGGCAGGAAAAAATTAAATAGAATACTTGGAAACTAAAAGCTAGTTAAATACATAGACTAATTTTGAAAGAACTTAGCTAATCTTAATGCTTGAGATGTCTAGCCTTTAAAAAAGGGACCAAGGAAGTAATAGCATTCAAACCAGGATACTTTTCAGCATTAAGTTTCAAAATCCACTTCTGTTCATGTCCCTCTGTGATATTTTCAATGTCACCACCTCTGGGGTTTCTATGAATATGTTGTAGAAAAAAGAACTTAAAGGAATGAGAATGGCCATTGGACATAACATGATTGGCTAGAGCATTTGATGGTTTATTATTACTAATATCACTTAGGGGGTCTAAAATACGATCTTTAAGCATTCTATTTGTTTTTCCTACATAAAAAGCAGGACATTGTGCACAAAAACAATAATAGACCACATCTGTAGATCTGCACAAAAACAATAATAGACCACATCTGTAGATCTGCAATCAGTGTATTGATTAGTGTACAAATAAAATTTCCTAGTAGGATGTACATATTTATTTTTACTATGTATAAATTGACAAGCACTGCAATTCCTGCATGGAAAAGTACCATGCCAATTGGATCTAATCATAGTTCTAGATAATTCACCATGACATAAATGTTGTTTAAGGGATTTATTATTTCTAAAACTAAAAATAGGAGAATGCCCGACCTTGTCTACCAATCCAGGCACTTCTTGTAGCAAATACCAATGCTTTTTGACTACATCTAAGTATTGATTGATGTTACTGGAAAACTGAAACACCACTCTAAAATCATTACTATTCTGTTAATATAGTTCATATTGTCAGCAGCATCACCAGCATTAAAATAGGGTTTACATCTAGTGCTTCTCAGCTTCCAGGCATTAGAGATAGTCTGTTCAATGTCTGCAAGCGAGTATCCCCTATGCAAAAATTCTGTTTTTAAATTAGATAGGGAAACTACTGCATCTTCATATCTACTATGCAGTCGCAGTGTTCTAAAAATCTGACGCTTGAGCACGTTCCAAGGAATGTGTCTAGGGTGCATACTAGTTTTGTACAAAAGAGTATTTTTTTCTAGTGGGTTTAAAATAAATATTACTGCAAAGACTATTTAAAACGGATTTACTAACCTGCACATCAAGGAAACTGATGTCAGTGTTGGAACTATGGTAGGTGAGCCTTAAAAAATCAGTAGTTGAATGCAAATATTCCAAAAACTGTGCAAAATCAATACCAGAGCCTCTCCACAGTATAAACACGTCATCCACAAAGCGGACGTACCAAAGTATTTGTCCAAAGAATGGATTATTATTTGACAACACATTTTGGTCTTCCCAGCTGACCAAAACCAAGTTGATGTAGTTATTTGCACATGCAGTGCCCATGGCCACGCCAACTTTCTGCAAAAAAAATTGCTCCTGGAACATAACAATGTTGTTCTCTAGGATAATCTCTAATAGACTACAAATCAACTGTATCTTAGTGTTGGTGAAACACTTATTCACAGAAAGAAAATCCCTAAAGCTGTCAACACCCCAGGTGTTTGGTATACTAGTGAATAAGGATTCAATATCTAAGGTAACAAGGACAAAATTCTCATTAACATCAACACTTTCCATTCTATCATAAAGCCTTTGTAAAAACATCTTTGTATCCTTCAATATTGTATGGCAGTTTGCCAACAAACCATGTAAACATCCCTCTACATAAATAGAGAGAGGTTCAGTACACCACCCAGTGCCTGAAACAATAGGACGCATGGGTGGAGATAACAAATTTTTGTGTATTTTTGGTAAGCCATATACCCTGGGAACAAGAGGTTTATACACATTAAAATACTTAAAAAGTGAATCATCTATTAAATTTGTGATTAATAAATCAAAAATTAAAAAATAAACTTTATCTACAATAGCGTTAACAGTAGGCTTGGAAATGCATTGATATGTATGCGTGTCAAGTAAAAGTTTCCCCATTTGTGTGACATATAAATCCTTGTCCATTAACACTATACCACCTCCTTTATCTGCCTGCTTAATAACTAGTGAATGTATATTTTTTAATTCTTGCAGGGCTTTATGTTCATCTACTGTCAAGTTATAAAATGGCATATTAGTATCAGTTGAGTTGTTTAATTCTCTAATAGCAATTTCACATACATCTATGAATCGCTGAATACCTGTTGGTGAAGCTGGAACAAAGGTATTAGGTTTTCTGTATATATTATGTCCTTTATTACCTGCAGTAGTATCTGTAGGAAACAATAAAAAGCAGGACATTGTATACAAAAACAATAATAGACCACATCTGTAGATCTGCAATCAGTGTATTGATTAGTGTACAAAGAAAATTTCCTAGTAGGATGTACATATTTATTTTTACTATGTATAAATTGACAAGCACTGCAATTCCTGCATGGAAAAGTACCATGCCGATTGGATCTAATAATAGTTCTAGATAATTCACCATGACATAGATATTATCTTTTATTCCTGCAAGGAGGGCCGACCCAGCAGAAATGTTGAAGGACTTAAGACTACTTGGCAGAAGTCTTTCCCTAAAGTGTTTGTTTCCTACAGATACTACTGCAGGTAATAAAGGACATAATATATACAGAAAACCTAGTACCTTTGTTCCAGCTTTACCAACAGGTATTCAACGATTCATAGATGTATGTGAAATTGCTTTTAGAGAATTAAACAACTCAACTGATACTAATATATCATTTTATAACTTGACAGTAGATGAACATAGAGCCCTGCAAGAATTAAAAAATATACATTCACTAGTTATTAAGCAGGCAAATAAAAGAGGCGGTATAGTGTTAATGGACAAGGATTTATATGTCACACAAATGGAGAAACTTTTACTTGACACGCATACATATCAATGCATTTCCAAGCCTACTGTTAACGCTATTGTAGATAAAGTTTATTTTTAATTTTTGATTTATTAATCACAAATTTAATAGATGATTCACTTTTTAAGTATTTTAATGTGTATAAACCTCTTGTTCCTAGGTTATATGGCTTACCAAAAATACACAAAAATTTGTTATCTCCACCCATGCGTCCTATTGTTTCAGGCACTGGGTGGTGTACTGAACCTCTCTCTAATTATGTAGAGAGATGTTTACACGGTTTGTTGGCAAACTGCCATACAATATTGAAGGATACCAAGATGTTTTTACAAAGGCTTTATGATAGAATGGAAAGTGTTGATGTTAATGAGAATTTTGTCCTTGTTACATTAGATATTGAATCCTTATTTACTAGTATACCTAACACCTGGGGTGTTGACAGCGTTAGGGATTTTCTTTCTGTGAATAAGTGTTTCACCAACACTAAGATACAGTTGATTTGTTGTCTATTAGAGATTATCCTAGTGAACAACATTGTTATGTTCCAGGAGCAATTCTTTTTGCAGAAAGTTGGCGTGGCCATGGCCACTGCATGTGCAAATAGCTACGCCAATTTGGCTTTGGTCAGCTGGGAAGAGCAAAATGTGTTGTCAAATAATAATCCACTCTTTGGACAAATACTTTGGTACATCTGCTTTGTGGATGACGTGTTTATGCTGTGGAGAGGCCCTGGTATTGATTTGGCACAGTTTTTGGAATATTTGCATTCAACTACTGATTTTTTTAAGGTTCAGTTACCATAGTTCCAACAGTGACATCAGTTTCCTTGATGTGCAGGTTAGTAAATCTGTTTTAAATAGTCTTTGCAGTAATATTTATTTTAAATCCACTAGAAAAAATACACTTTTGTACAAATCTAGTATGCACCTAGACACGCTCCTAGGAACGTGCTCAAGGGTCAGGTTTTTAGAACACTGCGACTGCATAGTAGAGATGAAGATGCAGTAGTTGCCCTATCTAATTTAAAAACAGAATTTTTACATAGGTGATACTTGCTTGCAGATATTGAACAGACTATCTCTAATGCCTGGAAGCTGAGAATGTAAACTTTATTTTAATGCTGGTGATGCTGCTGACAATACAAGATATATTATCAGAACTAGTAATGATTTTAGAGTGGTGTTTCAGTTTTCCAGTAAAATCAATCAATACTTAGATGTAGTCAAAAAGCATTGGTATTTGCTACAAGAAGTGCCTGGATTGGTAGACAAGGTCGGACATTCTCCTATTTTTAGTTTAAGAAATAATAAATCCCTTAAACAACATCTATGTCATGGTGAATTATCTAGAACTATTGTTAGATCCAATCGGCATGGTGCTTTTCCATGCAGGAATTGCAGTGTTTGTCAATTTATACATAGTAAAAATAAATATGTACATCCTACTAGGAAATTTTCTTTGTACACTAATCAATACACTGATTGCAGATCTACAGATGTGGTCTATTATTGTTTTTGTATACAATGTCCTGCTTTTTATGTAGGAAAAACAAATAGAATGCTTAAAGATTGTATTTTAGACCACCTAAGAGATATTAGTAATAATAAACCATCAAATGCTCTAGCCAATCATCAATGGCCATTCTCATTCCTTTAAGTTTTTGTTCTACAACATATTCATAGAAACCCCAGAGGTGGTGACATTGAGAATATCACAGAGGGACATGAACAGAAGTGGATTTTGAAACTTAATGCTGAAAAGTATCCTGGTTTGAATGCTACTACTTCCTTGTTCCCTTTTTTAAAGACTAGACATCTCAAGCATTAAGATTAGCTAAGTTCTTTCAAAATTAGTCTATGTATTTAACTAGCTTTTAGTTTCCAATTATTCTATTTATTTTTTCCTGCCTAGTATTTTTCCATGATTTATAATGATTTTATATGTTTTTTAAGTGCTTTCTCATGTATAGTATTTGATTCCTTTTTGTACTATGTTTTTAGGCAATGTTCTTAAGCAATGCTTTTTTTAGTTTGAGCATGAGGCTTAATTGTTTTTCACTGCTACTTAATCATTGTGTGATTTTATTGATTAATTGGCATTTCTGAATCTCTATTTAAACCTGTGCATTTTTTACTGTGGTGTCTGATGAAGCAACTTCGGTTGTGAAAGCGCTTACCACTTTGTACTTTGCTGTGATTAAACATTTTGCTCTGTGTTATCTTGGTGCATTTTTTAATTTTTACTTTTTATCTTTCATTTGGATTTATTTCTGCTCCAAGGTTTTACCCAATACAGTTTCTTTGGTTTTCTGTTATTTGTGTGTTTGTTTGTTTATTTATGTATTTATTTCCTTATTTATTTATTTATGTACTTACTAATTTTCACATTTATTCATTCTCATTTGTTGACAGGGGTAATTCTACTGAGGAAATGTCCACTTTCAGAGGAGGCCAGGGAAGAGGAGCTCCAAGGTATTAAGAAAATATAGCACATATTAAAATATATGTGAAAACAGCAATACATACAGGTTATTATAGTTTAAGTAATTACAGTACATCCATAACAGTATACATAATACAAGTTAATATGTTTTTGTCAGGAGGTCGTGTGTAAATAGCAGTGTGAGTGAGAGATGAGAGAAGATTATAAATAATACTACTGTAAAATGTTAGAAGATGCAGGTACAGATAAGGCATTGGACTCCTAAGGCAGGGATTGTGGGTTCGAGTCCCATCTGGGGTGATATAATCTTGATACAAGTGAAGTTTTTGGCCAACACAGAAGGTCAATGTCTAACAAAGTTTGCAGATGACTGCATACTGGGAGCCATAAAAGAATCACCTAATGATGTAGACATTCTACAAAAGGGCCTCACAGAGACAAATGCTTGGTGTCAAAGTCATGGCCTTAAGAAGTGCATTGTCATCCCCTTTGGGAAAAACTCGGTAGCCATGAACTACCACATAGGCAGTAGCTCACTAAACACTGAAAGAGTGATAACAGAACTCGGGACACAGGTGGTAGTCTCTCCTTTGATAACTACATCACCACAGTATTTAGGAAATCCTTCTATGTGGCACACCTCATCACAGAAGGGTTCTCCTCTAGAAAAAAGGAGGTCATTGTTCCACTCTACTCATCCCTCATCAGACCCATTATAGAGTACGATGCCTCATTTGGCATGTATCTCACAAGACACCTACAACAATTGGAAAGGCCACAGAAATACCCCACTAAGAGGATTACCAACCTTAAACAGATGCCATACACAGACTGTCTCAAAAAAACCCAGCTTTACTCCATCTCATATTGCCTACTCAGACGCGATCTTTGCCTGACATACTAAGCTATGTCAAACCCAGAGCTGTTGGACATGCTACACTTAAAGAAATCCCAGTCTCTCTGAACCAGACACTCCAGGGACCTAAACCTTGTCACCACAAAAAACAGAACATGCTGGAGGGATAGATTCCCATCCCAGAGACTTCCCATACTCTGGAACAAACTACCCATTCATGTCAAGCAAAGCTCCTTATTGGCTCTCTTTAAGAAAAACCTTGATGACTGGATGGGAAAAAGAAAATTCACCCTGGGGATCACTTCTGAGGCACTGCTTGACAGGTGCACAGGAAAATAATTTTCTTGGGTGGCAAAAGCCAGGGAACGTTTTTGGCTAGGCTTATATAAGCCCCAGGGCCAATAGCTTAGTACCTGCCTATGAAACTATGAACCTACAGAGCATTTTTCAGGTAAGCTTTTAGTTTGTGAAAAAATTCACTTTGATTTGATTGTAATCTTGGGCCAGATGGAACACAGCTCCATTGTTTAGCTACTTGTACTGAGTATGAAGAGTCTGTTTAGTTGACAGCTTGTTAAGAAATCACAAAATCAAGGAATGTAATTTGCTATCTATGATGCTATTTTATGAAAACGCCTGAGAGGGAAGGAGAAGTTGTGCAACCTTGAAATGCAAGTTTTTGATACTATAAAAACATCTATCTATCTATCTATCTATCTATCTATCTATCTATCTATCTATCTATCTATCTATCTATCTATCTATCTATCATACCTAACATCCAGTGTTTGCTAAAGTAACAGCCACAAAGGATTCCATTCTGTTGCCATATGGAATTAATTTGTGGCGACACATCTGTATTAAAAGAATTTGGGATCCTGGACAGCATACCCTTTTTTGTTCCCTTACTATCTATAATAATTTACAATGGTAGTTCTTTAATGAAAGCTTATAAAATGTCAAATTGTTTAGAAAGCAGTTTGACAGTTTGCAAGCTTCTATTAAGTGGTCCAACTATGATCACATATATATCTGAATCTGTCTGTTATGTTTGAATAAAGGCCATTAAGTTTGACAAACAGATTACAAGGCATCTAGTTTATCACTGAAATCATGGTTACATAAATGACAGCTTGCATGCTCTTAGACATTATTGAATGTTCAGTACCCCCTACAAGTTAACACCTTAACTGAACGTTTGCTGCCATAAAGGTTCCATGGTGATAACAAGCATTGCAAACAGCTTCATGTAAAATCACATGTGAAGTCAAAACTTAGAAAAAGAAGAAAAAATGACATTCCAGAACTAAAAGACAAATACTTTGTTATTATCTGTATTTTCTTTATACAGGATATACTTAACGGGAAACATTGGTACATTATTTTGAGGGATAATGTCCTTGGTAATACATTAGGACTCTTTCTTAAAGGATCAGTTTGTTCAGCCTTATGAACCCTCTTGTCCATTCAGGCAGCCTTCTTGAGAAAAGGGAGCTACTTCTATGTGCTGGTTATTATGTGATCCTTACAGAAACAGAATGTTACACAGAACATTAATGAATTCAACTTTATTATCTAGAGGAAACAGAATTGTTATATTATAACAATGATATTTGGCATTAAGTTTTCCTCAAATAAATTTTGCATTGACCACGCATCTAGGCAAGTAAGAATTAGAGGCCAGAAACATTTGAAGGATGTATACAATGGTTCATGTATCAGTTCAGTGGCTCAAAATGTTATGCCAGAGTATTATCAAGTCTTTATGCTTTTATTTATTTATTTTTGATTAATTGGTATGTTTAACTGTAGATATTTCATAGGTTCATAGGTAGGTTCATAGGTAGGCACTAGGCTATCGGCCCTAGGGCCGATAGAAGCCCAGCCAAAAAGGTACCCTGGCTTTTACCACCCAAGAAAATTATTTTCCTGTGCCACTGTCAAGCAGAGCCACAGAGGTAATCACTGGGGTGAATTTCCTATTTCCCATCCAATCATCAAGATTTTTCTTGAAGAGTGCTAATGAGGAGCTTTGTTTGATACAGATAGGTAGTTTATTCCATAGTATGGGAAGTCTCTGGGACAGGAATCTATCCCTCCAGCATGTTCTGATTATTGTGGTGACAAGGTTTAGGTCCCTAGAGCGCGTAGCTCAGAGGGATTGGGATTTCTTTAAGTGGAGCATGTCCAACAGCTCTGGGTTTGACATAGCTTTGTATGTTAGGTAGAGATCACCTCTAAGTAGGTAATATGTGATGGAGTAAAGCTGGAGTTTTTTGAGACGGTCTGCATAGGGTGTCTGTTTGAGGCCGGTAATGCTCTTTGTGAGGTATTTCTGTGGCCTTTCCAGTTGTTGTGGATGTCTTGTGAGGTACATACCAAAAGGGGCATTGTACTCTATAATGGGTCTAATGAGTGATGAGTAGAGAGGAACAATGGCCTCTTTTTTTTCTGGATGAAAAACCTTTTGTGATGAGGTGTGCCACGTAGAAGGATTTCCTGATTACTGTAGCGATGTGATAATCAAAGGAGAGACTACTGTCCACCTGTGTCCCACAAGGTCTCTTATCACACTTTCGGCATTAAGTATACTACCGCCTATGTTGTATTTCATGGGAACAGAGCTTTTACCAAAGGGGGTGACAATGCACTTTTTGGCATTGAGCTTGAGGCCATGGCTTTGACACCAGGCATCTGTCTCAGTGAGGCCCTTTTGTAGGATGTCCACATTGTTAGGAGTTTCAGTTATGACTCCTAATTTGCAGTCATCTGCAAACTTCATTAGCCAAAGACCTTCTGTGTTAGCCTGTACTTCAGAGAAGTAGATACCAAATAGGAGAGGACCCGAGACTGAACCCTGTGGTACTCCACTTGTCACTGGTCTGAAGTCGGATTTGGAGTCTGCTACTTTCACTGTGTGGGTTCTGTCAGTGAGCCATTTGGCAACCCATCTTGTGACATAGGGATTTATACCTAGTTTAGTGAGTTTATCTATAATTCCATAGTGGGGGATGGTGTCAAAAGCCTTGGCACGATCTAGATAGGCTGTGTGAACCACCTTACCCTTGTCTACGGCTTTGGTGACTGCTTCAAAGAAGTCTATCAGGTTTAGGAGACATGATCTGCCTTTTACAAATGCGAATTGGGTGGGGTCCAGAGTTTAGAGATTACCAATGTCTTTGTTTATAAGTTCCATGATGATACATTCCATGGCCTTGCAGACCAGGCTCGTCAGGCTAATGGGGTGGTAGTATATCTTATACTTCATGTCAGAAAGAAGCTTGACATATTTTCATTGAGCACTTTACAATCACATGCTCTTAATGCTGATTTAAACATGGAGAATTTACTATAATTATATATATACATGTAATGTTTAAAAACTTATTTATGCATGTATTTGAGACTTATTTGAATGGTCTGAAATGAAGTTATATAAATAATGACTTTTAAAAATTGTATGGGCATGAACACTTTTAACCTGTGATGTCATATGACCTTTTTTCATTATAAGCTGCATTTTTCAAATGTTCAGAAAGTGTATAGATATATATATATATATATATATATATATATATATATATATATATATATATATATATATATATATATATATATATATATATATATATATATATATATATATATATATATATATATATATATATATATATATATATATATATATATATATATATATATATATATATATATATATATATATATATATATATATATATATATATATATATATATATATGTATATATATATATATATATATATATATATATATATATATACCCTAGATTATTTTAATTGATTAGTAGTAAAATTTGATGTAATGTCAGTGTCAGTGGCACAGCAGGTAGCACACTTGTCTTTGGTACTTCTGTCTGTGGGTTCTATTCCCACACCAAGTAGAAAGATTGTTGACACTAAAGTCCAGTATAATGAGGTGCTGTCCTTCAGATGAGATGTTAAACTGAGGCCCCATCTGCTCCAGCTGGTAGTATCTCAGGTGGATATAAAAGATTTCATGACACCAAAAGATCCCATGACACCTATCAGAGAAAGTGAAGTTCCCTGATGTTTTTACCAAATTTCCCCTAGTGGTGCTGCGGTAGCATTGTTGCCTCACAGTAAGACGCTGTCCGGTTCAATTCTCAGCTAGAGCATCTTCTGCATGGAGACATGCATGAATGGGCATACCTTCGTTGAAGGTTGTACGTCAGGCCTGGCAAGCCTGTACGCAAAAATCAACTGGCAATCATTAGCAGACCGGAGTTCAGCTGTGGCGACCCCTAAAAGCTGAAAAACACAAACAAGTCTAAATACCACCTTAGGTGTCCTGTGTATGGAGGCTACCTGCCTTGTGGGATTAACCTGGTCAACAAAAGGATGCATTTTACTTCTGACTGCAGTTTTAGATTAAGCTGGAATTTTGCAACTTGTCTTTTATTTAAAGCCGTTCTTGGATTTAGTGTGTGATTGCAACATGCTCAGTGTATAAATGGATCCCTAAATATTTTGAATATGAGGCTGTCTAGACAAACAGAAAAAAATGCCCATAGCTTTGAGATTCAAGACTGCTTGGTTGGCAGAGAAGACTGCTTTCTTGCTGACATTTACAGAAAGGCCAGAGAACTGATTAAGTGAAAAAGATATCATAGGTTCAAAGGTGCATAGGATGATACTAGGCTATTGGCCCAGAGGCCCTGAGGCCCTTATAAGCCTACTCAAGAATTTCACCCATTTTCCACAAAGTCAGCACCTGTTTTCCCTGTCGAGCAGGGACACAGGTGGGATACCAGGGGTATATTTTCTGTTTCCCATCCAGTTGTCTAGGCTCCTCTTAAAGAGGGCTAGTGAGGTACTCTGGTTGACATGGAGATGGAGTCTATTTCACAGATGGGGGAGTCATTGGGACACAAATCTATCCACCAACAAGTTCCATTAATGTCATAAACCAGGTTGAGGCCTTGCTTGCAAGTTGCATGAGTGGAGTTTGACTTATGGATATGCAGCAACTCCATCAAAGCTGAGTCTGAGATGGCCTTGCATGCCAGACACAGGTCACATCTGAGCAGTCTGTATGAGATTGAGTAGAGGGACAGGGCTTTTAGCCTATCTGTATAGGATAGGTGTTTGAGACCCTGGATTTTCCAGGTCAAGAACCTCTGTGGTCTCTCCAACTGCTGTATGTGCTTGGCAAGGTACATGCCAAAGGAGGTATTGTACTTGATAATGGGTCTGATAAGGGAGGTGTACAGGGATGTTATGACCTCCTTGTTCCAGGATGAAATACCCTTACTTATGAGGTGAGCCATGTAGAAAGCCTTCCATACAATGGAGGCAATGTGGTTGTCAAACGTCAGGTTGCTATCAACCAGAGTGCCCAAGTCCCTCATGACTGATTGCGTGCTTAGTATGTTATTAATGTGATAATTAGTGTGGACACCATTTTCTCCAAAGGGGATAATGATGCATTTCTTGGCATTCAGTATGAGGCCATGCTTCTGGCATGAGTCATTAGTTTGAATACCGTCTCTTGGAGGATGTTCACATCGCTAGAGGAATTTATGACAGCGCCCAGTTTGCAGTCATCTTCAAACTTGGTCAGACACAGACCACTGATTTTGGCTTGCATCTCAGAAAAGTATGTCCCAAACAGTAGAGTCCCCAAGATCGATCCTTGAGGTACAATGTTTGTTATGGGTCTACTTCTAGAGGTGGCTTCCTCTATTTTGACTGAATGGGTTCTATCAGTGAGCCAGTTAGCTACCCATCTGGCATCTGATAACATACAAGTTGATGCCTAGCTGTGAGAGTTTATCTATTATGCCTGAGTGGGGAATAGTGTCAAGGGTTTTGGGTAGATCAATGTATGTGGTGTACACTGTCTTCCCCTCATCTATGGCTTTGGTGACTGTTTCGAAGAAGGCGACCAAGTTTAACAGGCATTACCTCCCTTTGACAAAACCAAACTGTGTGGCATCAAGCATTTTGTGGTTGCCAATGTCCTTGTTTATAAGATCCATGATAATGCATTCCATGGCCTTGCAGATTAGGCTAGTTAGGCTGATGGGTGTATAATTGCCTGGGTTGGGGGATGCTCCACCATTGTGTAGAGGGATGACAGTGGCTGTCCCCCATTCTGCTAGGACAAAGCCGGTGCACAGGCTTTGGTTGAATAGGGTGCCTAGTGGTGCTGAGAGTTCTTGCCTGAGTTCATGTAGGACACACCCAGGGATGTTGTTGGGTCCCATGGAGGCTGTAATTTTTGCCTTTGAGAGGGCATTAATGACCTGCTCCCTGGAGATAAAGGGAGGGGGGGCAGGTGGTGGAGATGTCCTGGTTTACTGATGGGGGGACAGGGGGATGACATTTTCACTGAACTTATCTGTCAGCAGGTTGATATATCTATGGCATTTGTGTATGTGGTATTCTTGACCACCTATTCAGAGCAGATTTGGGAGTTACCTTTGAGATTGTGGACATATGCAAAGAAGGCCTTGTGATTGTCCTTAGAGAATGTGGCCAATTTGGACTGGAAGTTAGCCTTAGAGGATTTCACCAGTGACCTTATTTGCTTGTTATGACAAAGGAGAGATTTCTTCCAACTTGGCACCTGCTCCTTGGTCCTTGGTACCCTGGGTTGGTTGAAAATATTAGTTAAGCGCAATGAGAGAGCGCTTAGCAAAATACGTTCTGAAATCATCGAAATGCAGGGAGAACTTTTTTCCAAACACACTGAGTCAGAATGTGAACAAAATATCATGGATATCAAAACTAAGGTATCCAAAATTGAACAGCAGGTTATTTTGCGTAAAAAGAAGAAGTTTGCCAGAGATAGAAATGACTACAGTACTGGCAAGATCTTCTCGTGGAAGAGCCCCTTGGAATAGCAGCAGGTTCAGAGCGCGAGACTCTAGGGACACTTCCGCTTCCTCCGTAGAAGCAAGTTCTTCAAACAAGAAAAGCATTTCGTTTGAAAATCTAAGCACCGAGGGAACTTCTAATGGGACTGTAAATTCAGGTGCCTCTTCCAATGAGGGATCCAACCAATGCAAAGGTTGCAATCGGCGTTTTCAACCGAGGGGGAACAAGAGACATTAATGGACTGCCTTTAAAAAGGTCTGTGATTACGAGACTAAGTTCTCCTATTGTAAATTGTGATTCTGATAATGCGCATAATACTGTTTGCACCTATGGCAATTTAAATATCATTAATTTATCAGATTGTTTGATTACTGAGCATATGAAAAATGTCTTATACAGGGGTACTAAGTTTATACTTACATACATTCCATCACTAGCGGAAATTCTATTGAAGGTAAAAACCTTTTGCAGAAAATTGTATTTAAAGGTTTATTTTCATAGACAAAATATGTTTAATACTAGCGCAAGTGACAACGCTTGTGATGATGTTTGTAATGATTCAGTCTTGGAGAGTTCGCTCATGGACATTTCCATTTATGAGAATGAATTAGTTGATATTTATAAAACAGTCTACAATGCTAGTGGGACGGTTTTTGAATTCAATACCGGATATGGTAAATTTAATATTCCAAATGTTCCATTTGTTAGTGAATTCATGCCTGTTAAAAACAACTCCTGTATAGGCTTTTTTGAGAAAGCATTAAATAGACAGATTACTGAAGAATATTTTTTGTTCAAAAAACAAAGGAAAAGTTTCAATTTATGTAGGGACGAATGGCAAGCTCTATGTGATTTAAGAATGATGAGTGATAAATATGTTTTCCTGGAATCAGATAAAGGAGGCAATTGGGTCATTTTTGACAAGGACAGATATAATTCCATAGCCCTTAATTTGCTTTCAGACAATAGGGTGTATGTTTCATTACCTGCCAATCCTATTATTGAGTTTAATGATGCACTACTTGAGCTACTGGAAAAAGGTGAAAGGTTAGGTTTTTTCTCTCATGGTGATTTAAGGAAATTGTTTATTAAAAATCCAAATGATGCCAGGTTTTTTATTTTACCAAAAATACACAAGGATTTGGTAAATCCACCCGGACGTCCAATAGTCTCAGGTAGGGGGGCTTTTTTACAGAATGTTGGCATTTTTTTTGGATTCTGTGCTTAAACAATATTTAAACAGAATTCCATCACATGTCAAAAATACAAAAGAGGTTTATGACAGTTTTAGAGGAAGGATTTGGCAGGAAAATTATTATTGGGCTTGTGTGGATGTTGTTTCATTGTATACATCCATTTCTACACAATGGGGCTTGGAGGCTATTTATACTTTCTTGGGGGAAGGACCTAGAACTCACTTCATTATTTCACTGTTGGAATTTTGCCTTACCCATAATGTTTTTTGAATTCAACAAGAAATATTTTTTGCAAAAAGAGGGGACAGCCATGGGTGCTAGCTTCGCACCATCCTATGCTATTATTTTCATGGGGCACTTTGAAAACCTATTTTTATATACTAAAAAGTTTTTTCAAAATAATGTATTGATCTATAAGAGATTTATAGACGACCTCATATTTTTATGTAGAGGTAACCCCAAAGATTTTGATGAATTTATTTCAAGTTTAAAATTAAATTCATGTGGTTTAGATTTTACATATGAGGTGAATGTCAGAAGTATCAATTTTTTGGATGTGCATTTTTATATTGGTTCTAAAGGGACGATAGAACACAAGCCCTTTCATAAGAACACAGCTGTAAACAATTTTTTACATGCCACCAGTATGCATAGCATTCATCTACTTGATTCTTTGCCCTTAGGTGAATTTAAACGAATTGCGGTAAATACATCAGAGAATATTAACATTCAAAAAGAATTTGATATTATCTGTCAGAAATTAGTTGACAGAGGTTATTCTAGGGATAATGTTTATTCCCATAGGGCTAGTGTTGAAGGGACACTAAATTTGAACAATCAAGGGGTTGTTAGCACGAGTAAAAAGAGGATTATGAATAAACCTTTATATTCTAAGAAAAACAACTTTACGGAAATGGATAAAATATTTTTTGTGGACAAATTTTCTTCTTTTTCTTCCATCTTGAAAAGAATTGTGTTAAACATGTGGTCAGTAATAACTAGTGATGATTTTTTGAAAAATATAATTCCAAAAAATATTATTTTTTCTTACACTAGATGCAAAAATCTGAAGGAATTAGTTAGAAGTAAGGGCAAGAAAGAGAAAGCTATTGATGCAGGTTCTTTTGCTTGCAGAAAATGCAAGGTTTGTGATAAAATCATCAATTTAGATGGCCATAAAATCAATGGGATTTTATATCATGCACTAGATCACTTTGATTGTAATTCTTCTGGGGTGGTATACATTATTGGGTGTAGCTACGAAGAAAGAAAATGGTATATAGGACAAACGAAATGCAGGGTTAAGTTAAGAATTTTGGAACATTTAGGAGACATTAGAAACAGCAGACTGGATAGTCCAGTTGCTAGTCATTTTCATCAATTTCATAATGGGGATCATACTGGTTTTGAGTTCAGTGTTTTGGCAAGACCATGGGGATTAGGGGAAAATAATAAAAATTTTCAAACTAAATTATTAAATATGGAATCTAAATTTATTATTAATTATGGAACTCTATTTCCCAATGGCATGAATTTAGATGTATAATTATTGCTATGAAGTATTGTAGAAATATTATGTATTGTATTTATTGTTTTTGTATTAATTAATTTTCTATTTCTTTAAATTGAGTTGGAAATGTATCACATTTTACATAATTGATTAATTGTTTAATTGGTGTGATTAATTGAGGTGTGTATTTATACTGGTTAAAGTATAGTGATGTTATTCCATGTGAAGGCGAAGGCCGAGGTACCAGAATTCAGTAAAGAAAAATTCAATCCAGTTTGGCTGCTCCTTGGTCCTGGACAGCAATATTTTCCCTTTATTATAGAGTCTGTGTATTGCTGCTGTCCAACAGATAGGTTTACTTTTCCTTGAGGAAGAGGATTTGGTCCTGTCAGGTATTCCTGAGTCCATGCAGCTATATAAGTGCTCATATAGTTTTTTGGTGTAGGCTTGGGACATTACTGTTTTTTCCATCTTAAGGGATAGTGACTGTGAAGCTGCTTGTACCTACTCTCAGGAGGTTGTAGTCACTTCCGAACCATCTGTAATTAACTGCTCACTGTGGAGATCCCAACTTGAAAAAGATGAATTTTTGCTGTTAGGATAGGCCAGTTGATCAATCACCAGCAGATAATAAAGTTTATACAGTGGGTACCATCACCTGGTATGACATGCAGGTGAAAAGGACTAGACATTAGTATATTATCATGCAAGGAACTAGAAAAAAAAACTTTAAACATAGGTAGAAGGAATCAAAATTCATTTAGTGTTAGACACATCTATTTCCAGGAAAATGAATCAAAACATCATCAGATTCAATTAGGTGGTCTGGAAAAGGGTCTGGAAGATGTTAGTCTGCTTGAATTGATCCACGTATTTCCCTTTAAACACAATCAACCTTGGATGTCACTTTCAGAAAACCAGATTGCCAGCAGTCAGTTTGGTCAGGGATGCATTGATGGATACAAGTGGCACATATTTTAGTATAACGATTTGTATCATGCCTAACAGTCACTGGGTCAGATTATTTGAGTTCAAGTCATAGTTGTTGAAGTATAAGAGAATCAGGTGCAAATTGCTCTTGTTTTGATGCACTCATCTCTTTGGATTGAGACTAGTGTTCAAGTAACAGTGAGTTGAGAGTTGTCCTGTGTCAGGGCACCTTGAAGAAAGAGTGAAACAGTTTTTTCACTGCCAATCAAGGATCGAGCTTTCTCCAAGGTGCAGCTACGTTGGAGTGAGAATAATAAAGCAAGGTGGTATCAGATGTTAAGTCCTCAAAAGGGGGTCTTGCTCCCTGCAAAAAGTGATTTTTTTTTTATTTAGTGTCATGGTTGCTTAAAAGAATCACAGTCATTAGGGACTGGCCCATGTGGGTTGCATATCACGAGTTCTAGATGGTGTTTAAAAGGGATATTAGCAGTACACCTGTGCCTGAAGAAGCTTCTACTGTTTAAGTTAAGCCACCAGAGTTCAGAATTAAGGGAGCCATATAGTCCTGCTTCCTGTCTGGGGTTAATTTGATGTCAAATTTAGAGACTAGTAAAAGGATGCCATGCTGATAAGTGTTTTATCATAGTCATGATGTGTATATGAGGCATACAAGAGTTCACAGTATATCTTGAAAGCTGCATTCATCCACAAAAGGAGGCCCATTTTTCATAGGTTCATAGGTTCATAGGTTAGTACTAGGCTAACTGCCCTTGCGAGACATTTTAAGCTTAGCCAATTATCCCTTGTGAGACTCAAACCCTGCACCTTGTGTTTGTAAGGCAAACACCTTAACCATTAGGCCACTCTCCCAACCCCCTTTAATATTCATTGTTTATGATGTTACTACTTCCAGAAACACGCTAACTTTGTTTGTCTGGGGCAAATATAGCAGAGCAGCCAGGTCTAAATACATGTCAGCTGTATCTCTTTGGGCTGTGGACAAAGAAACTATTGATGCTTATAACAGGAACGCACGTCTTTACATTTAAAGCATGTACCTCTGAAACTTCAGTGTGTGTCACTGACCTCACTAGGGTTCATGGGTTTATAGGTATATACTAGGCTAATAACTACCAGGGCCTTTATAAGCCATGCAATGCAATCCAATCCAATTGGTTTTCTATGTATCATGAGATTTTATTAGGAAGGGGTATGTTAGTTAGGAAGTTTCTAAAGGTTATGTATTGAGGAGTTTGTTAGTTTGGGCATTCCTGTGTGTCTCTGTCTATCAAAGACATTGGGGCCAAACCAGGGGTGACTTTATGACTGCCTGATCATTTCATCATTATTTTAATAATGTAAAGATTTGGCTGCAGTACAATAGGATTTCACTTCCTGTTTTAAACTTTCCCATCCATTAAAAGGTTTCACTGAATTAGGTGTGTTCCATTGCAAGAATCCAATTCTATCTCAAAATTCAAAGGCATTAGAATCACTGAATATAAGGGAGATTGATATTCCACCTATGCTGGTGCTTACACTGTCCCCAGGATTCATGAAGCTCGGCGCAAGGCTGGCGTTGGGCTTGCGCAGTAGCGCCAAATGCATATTAATGAAGGTGCACTGCCGCCACAGCCACATGCATAGGAAAGGAGTGCGAGTGCATAGGGCGTGTCGAAGTGCCGCACGGAGGCATGGAAATGTCAGCTGTCGACATGCAACTTAAAATGCTTGCATATAACAATTTGCAAGCAATAGTAATCACATCTGTCAGTGTCTGTGGATACTGAAATGTATGCAAAGCATACAAGACAGTTCCTGCAAACAAAATGAAGAAGCAAAAACAAATGCATGTTAGGGAATAACGGGTCCCTATCCCGCGAACAAATGACATTGAAAACCGTGTGCCCATAGTCCAACGTAATGTAGATAGTTATACCAAGTGGAAGTGAAACTCATCATATGTTAGCGCGCCGCCAATAGCTACATCCAGCCCAATGGTCAGGGTCACCAGCTGACCTATATTGTGAGGGAGGGTACACAGCTGGGCAGATGTGTCCATAACAAAAAACACGATAAATGTAAATATCTAGCGACCGTATGACCGAATTATATCCCACAACGCATGTAATAGTCACATACAATAGTTATGTCCGTATTTCACATACCATATGTGACAGGAAATAGAATAAGCATGTAAATGAAACAGAAGGAGCATATAAACTGCTACAACAATAAGGCAACATGTGGGCTGAAAGGAACAGTATTATCCGTAGCATTGACTGTGGGTACGTGTTGTCCAGTACATTCGGATATGTGTCCAGAATATATCCCATCCTGGACATAGGAAAAGGTGGCATCCTACCAATGATTAGAACAGTCGTCCAAAATCCGCACATCAGCGGTCCAAGCCGAACTTGTCAGGATGTGTCACAGTTGAACGGGTATTATCTGGGTATACCAACCATGTCATGAAAGTTAAGTATGGGTGTGTACCTATGTATGTGAGGTATAGCATGTGGAAAGATAAACATGGCAGGGCAGTCTACACAACCATACAGGTACCCGACATACGTAGGGTATGCAATGTGTTACCTTGACCGTGTCATGGGCCATCAACCAAAGCAGTGATGGATGGAGTGTCAGGAATATGTGTGTGTGGGGGGGATGAATAATGGTATAATCCTCCAAGGCGACACTGTGTCGTATGCAGAATAGGTGAACTGGAGGTGTCTGAGGGAGCAGCGGGTGAAGCAGAAAGAAACACAAAAACATGTATACATATCCGCAATACAGCCAGACAGGCCATACTGTAGAACACAATCCTACAAACATATGAATATTAAAATGTGCAATACAAATGTACAGACATGTCACCGGCACATACCCACAGATTGGTCCTGATGGAACTGGTCATATCAAATGCAACACACCTGGATGCATAATGGACTACCCAGCATCCCCCCACAGCACACAACCCGCCCCCATACCTGAACGTCCACCAAATCCAGCCATACTTGGCCTACTAGTTTGATGCAGCCACATCTATACATAGTGACCACTAAGCATATGTAGTAGGTAGTGTCACCCTAGGCAGTTTCAGGATTGCAAACCATGTATCCCTTGCATGTTAAACCCCCAGCACATTTTCATAACGCCAGAAGAATGTTTGTTATTGGTCTTGTTTTGGTCTTGTTAAATTTTTGGGATATTCCTCATGGGATAAGTAACCAGTGTAAACATTAGAATGGGTGTGAAGACACAATGTCCAGTCCTGTAGATATCTGGATACAAGTTGGAATGTGCAGTAGTAGTGCACGAGACTGTCCAGCCCTAGATGGTCATGCAGAACCTACTACCCAGGATCAAACACCTGCCTGTGCCGCACGTGTCCTGACACAATAAGCGAGAGAATATATTGCACACATTCGCATAGTGGCACATGGTATATGGGTGATGAAGGCACTGATGTAAACAGGATACCCCCGATCCACTGTGTGAGGGACAAGTAATGTGTGTGTAGGTGTGACCTGACCAACAATGATAGAATGCCAAATGTACTGTGATTGTAGGAAATAACTATGTAACATACTGCATGTAACAGTTGCCTAAAGCGGTCACGTCAGGATAGAATAAATGTAATTCATACAAGAAACAGGCAAGCAACAAAAGTGCCAAAGGTATAGGCTCACAACTAGGAAACAAATGAATGTTCTAAACCTGCACTGACCATGGCTATGTGTTGGCCCAAACAATCTGGTGTCCCCAGTAGGGTTACCATCTGTCCCACCTTGCGAGGGACAGTCCCTCTTTGGACAGTTGTGTCCTGACAAAATATATTAAAATGGCAAATGTCCTGAGATTGTAGGACATAATTATGTCCCATATGTTATGTAATAGTTGCATAAAATAATTATTTCTGTATCTAAAATACCTAAATGTTACAAGACACAGAATAAGCAACTAAACCGCTACAACAATAGGCTTTTATGTAGGCAAATAAGTAAAGTTCTATCCTTTGTACTGACCGTGGGTATGTGTCGGCCTGTAAAATCTGATGTGTGTTCTGAAAATGTCCCATCTTGGCCATTAGAAAAGGTGGCAACCCTAGTCCCCAGAATACATCCCAACCTGTATATATGACAATATCAATGTTACCAATGGTCAGAGCATTCGCACAATAACTGGCCAGCCTCTTAACCCCTCACAAAGCCAGTGACCTTTGTTGGAAAGGTGTTGAATGAGAATGACTACTTACAACAATGAAGAGTAATAGACACATTTAACTGCAGAAAATTAGTAGTATTACGAATCTGTCAACACATTCCAAGTTAATAATACTAATATGGTAGAAGTGTCCGTGATTGTCCCTGAGTTGCCATAGCCTTATCCCTGTCACTGTAGAAATGAGTCTCCGAGTATCACAGAGGTCTGTACACATAAGTACACCAACTAACTGTCACATCTGTTGACAGGACTATTGCATACCAGTAGTGAATTTATAACTGATGTCCAGAATAATATTCATTGTATCTATAAATGAATGAAATAGTCAAATGGGAAGGAAAACACGTGGATAGACCGTCGTTTGCGTGGAGACATGCGTGAATGGGCATATCTTTGTCAGACGTTGTGCGTCAGGGCTGGCAGCCCAGCACGTAAAACCTATACGCCACCCATGAGTGGAATGGAGTTCTGCTGTGACAACTCCCAAACAGGGAAAAACACAAAGACACAACTACATGAAGACAACAATACGTTGACGTACAGTCACAGTAACACAAACACTCATCCTATCAACAGTAATAATATGAATGTGCACAGCAACAAACACAGTAGCAGGAATAATAGGCTGTGTATACGAGTAATAGCTCAAATGACACTGTATCACATCCCAGTTAGCAGCGGCACCCCAGACATGAAAAACATGGAACATCTGTCCGCTGTATAACATGCAATATACTGATCACAAGTTCACAGGAGTGAAGTGTCGGTGTCATAATGACTCAGGCAATAGTATGCTGCTGAGGCAGAGATAAAACCCAATACGCATGTGTAAGTGTCCATGTCTGGGAAATGTATAGGTTAACGGACACACATTTGTATATATAGATAAAAACGTATATATACATATATCTATATTAATTTACATACACATATATATTCATACAGATATATATATATATATATATATATATATATATATATATATATATACATACACACACACACACACACAAGGATATACTATGGATATATATAGATAGATATATATACACAAACAACAGGTACTGATATATATACATGCACACAAAACAGAATATATATGTCAGTGTAGATATACACATGTACATAAATAGGTTACTTCACAGCAATTAGGGGTAACATATTTACAGCCCGGGCATTTGTGACTGGGAGGTCCAATAAATAAATGTTGTACCCCCCACATCACCCAGCTAGGCCGGACAGACATACAGACAGGCAATACAGATCAATACACTGCCGCTGTCCAAAACACCGGTAGGAAAGCACCAGTGGGAGAGATCTGCAAGGTCTACACTTTTAACATGGATAATGGTGTCCCTTGTGGGACCCCAAAAATTCAGGGTACGTGTGAATCTGCTGACATTAATATGAGTAGGATGTAGGTGTACATGGAACAGTAGGTTGTGCAAGTGTGATAATACATGGGTTGACAAAACGTACAACATGTGTCCCGAGACGGGGAAAGTGGGCAATGTGTAGGGGTGTGCTCATACCCCAGCTGCACTCGCAGTAAGTATTTGTCATGACTGCTGTAGAGGGGTGCCAGGTAGATGGACCATGGGTATGCAATAATGGGCTTAAGTGTGCAGGTGCTGGTTGGCAGAGATGTAGTAGGCCCGCCCAGTGGAAGTCATTAATATTCCTATGTGGGCATAGCATACACCTACACCTCCCAAACCTGAAGAGCACATCTATCGGATAGTCTGTAAACCATCGGGGGAACACATAGAGACCAAATCAGTGCCATGTACCCGATTAGCATGGACGTCCATAGTTATGTATCAGAATGTAACAAAGTCCAACTAAACACTTCCAGAACTAGTGATATTAGGTGAACAGGTGGCAGAATACAGGTAATGACAGATGACAACATGTATGAAGCAGAAACAGCATGTACCTCGACAAATGTGAATGAAGGAATACATATGCTCTGTGACTGTAAATGTGTCTGGTTAATAGAATTAATCGTCTAAATGTGTCCCACAGGGTGTTATGCATTGTTCCTGATACAGTGTTCATTCACACCCATTGGTATGTGAGTTCTGCTACTGATGGAAAGTGCATAATTTGCTGACCACCTTAGGTAGATGATAGCATAATTGAAGTGGTTCAACACTCGTATGCCTGCGAGGGACACACCAGTCTGGACAGTTGTGTCCTGCAAAATGACAGTTATGGCACATGGCCTGTGAGTTTGGGAATGGAGGCTATATAGTGTGTGTAGTGGTGTCAGACATTAACTTGTTGTATCAGAAACAGCTACATGTAATAGGAAACAGTATTATCAATTATAATGCTACATGAATAACCTTAATGTATGCAAACCATGGAAGTCGTCCATTTACTACTGACTGTGGGTATGTGTTGCCTAAACACATGTGATAGCTCTTCATATAGGGTCTATAGGGCCGCCACCATTCTGAATGGCCAAAGTGGAACCTGCTCTGTAGAAATGTCAGACGTACCAGGGCAGAACATACCTACAGCCATGCATAGTACAGAAATATACATATCAGCACAAATCAAAGTGTAGTCTAGCAGCAGTAAAGTTGCTTATGCTACTACATATGACATATTGACGTGTCAGGTATACAAGACCTGTAACAAGCAACCAGTACAGACACATACAACATGAGAATGTCCCCTAATCAGGACAGCTGCAATGGCTAGAGTACTGCCCATACCTCTCAACTGTCCCTGCATTTCAGATACGTCTTTGAGTTTGACTGAAAGTTTAACTCTGTCCCTCTTAATCCTCCTAAAATTAGTGACTGTTGAAGGAAAGGTGGTTAATCACACTTACTGATTAATGACAATAAGTAAGAGTTATAAACTACTTTTAGATCAGAATATATGCATTGAGTCATATGCTCTGATTCTGTCAATGTTTCAAGTTAATAGCGCTACATTTGTAAAAGTGTCCCTGATGTTTTCTTGACCTGTCCCTGATTCTGTAGAAATGTGTCCCGGATTGGTGGAGAGGTCTGGTATTGTCACATGAGATATGCCTAATGAGGGACTGTCCCATGCAAAGTGGGAAAGGTGTCACTCCTACAGTCTCCCGTCGTGCAATCTGAAAGGTGGACAACATGAGGTAGGTATGCGGTAGCATGACTCAGCAGAGAGCTGCGTTAACAAACTCAAGTCACATATCAGCATTGCAGAGTATCGGTTCCCATGTATCAGGCCGCCAAGTCCGTACAGTTGAACGCCTGCCGTCGCAAAATGGTTACACATACCCGATACTGTAGTCATGCAGTCTGATGTAATACGCATCACAAGGGATCGCACACACCCAGCGTGAGTGACAAATGTAAGCAGAAATGTCGGTGAGCGAGCGGCTGTAAGCGTGTTTGTCTACCAGTATGCCAGTAGTGCACTTTCAAAGAAATGTGGAGTCTAAACATGTATAAGGTGCTGTGACCTGAGGTAAGCAGTGCTTAACACAGTGCAAACCCATGCACAACTGCTCCCACCTGCTGGAATCTGCCTTACCCAGTCCGTATCCAAAGGCATCGGTCTGTCTGCAAACAAAGAACCGCCCTATTCACGTGTTGGTAGCAGTACTCTGCGCACATAGCTCATGTGAATTAACAATAGACCATGGCATATGTACAGACAATAGACCACACACACACACACACCATACAGCGCAGTCATCCAACAGTATAGCAATGTACTGCCAGATATGTCCGGACCACTGGTGTATGCATGCCTGGCCGTCCTGTTTTTAGTGTGTGATCATGCCCAGTATGACTGTTATGCATGTTGTTGACCGACATTACCATCATACCATCATGTGTGCGAGCATGCCAAGTATGGTCAACTGTATCGCATGTGTCACATGTCCAGATAGTACTGTGTTGCTGACCTCTCCGTTCTACACAGACAGGTGTCATGTTGTGTCTGCAGGGTAGCTAATGGTCATGTGGCACTGACAGTTGCTACATGTCTGCATAGTGTGGGGGGGCATCCAACCACAACCACAGTCCTACACAGCACCGTGGGTGGCGCACGTGACTCTCATATGTATAGGTTTGATGGGGGGCACAGCCAACAGTTGTACACATCTGCCACTACTGTACTGGTATGCCGGGTACTCCATGTCAGTGTGTGGACCTACCGAAATTGCTGGTTGGAGGGATACCAGTGTACGTCAGTTCCCAGCTTTAAATACGAGCACAGTGGTGTTGGACGTCCTAGCTTACACAACCTACATCAAACTGCCTGGCCTGCTGTAGGCTGTGTATGTCTTAGGGGGTTGGGGTAATTCATTGGGCATATCCATAGGCCATTGTATATCATTTGTCTGAATTGGTCCATATCTGTCCAGCTGCATGGAATGTGTGTGGGCTGTACGGACACACATGACGGTCAGCCCATAATCTGCAGTGGGTTAGGACACCCTGTGTACTACTGGCTAGAACTGTGACCCCCGTATGTGCTACAGAGGTCATGGTGCCACTATGGATGTGTACTGTCTGCTGCCCTAACATTCGGCCACCACAGTGACTTGTATGCTCACATACATACCATAGCAATGGGTTAATACACATTCTAATACAACTGCCACTTGTTAGGTCAATATACATACCCTGGGTGTGTTCTGGACTTGAGGATGGTGCTGGAGGGCTAACTATGTCAGATGCACACAGTGCACCTCCTATACATGGCCGAGCACAGGTAGTGTCATGTTTGGCATCCATTGTACTGTGTGCGGGTCAGAGAGGGGAAATCCGTGGGTACCTACTGTGTCAGTGCATATGCCTTGTGTTGCCTCTTTTCCAAGGGTGGGTCATACTGTGCACGGGCTTTCGCCAACTGTGCCCTGCTCAGGTAGTTCCTGACAGCCATACATACATACACACACACACACACACACACACACACACACACACACACACACACACACACACACACACACACACACACACACACACACATACACACACACTGTGGAGTGCACAAATGTCATTCACATACAGATAGCTGACATGTGTGTGATACACACACCACCCCTGCCTACGACATGCTTTCCACACTGCAGTATGTACAGATCTCTACAACAGTGTACAGGGGTGTGTAACAATTGGGATGTATTCCCCACCATATGTGGCATATATGGTCACACAAGCAAACACACATGACAGTACTGTGAATGATACACCTGCTATATGATGATACATCTGACAGACATGCAGCAGTATTGGCCGTATTATGTGTACCAACGATGTTGTAGACTGCACTGTCCTGCAGGTGCATGTCTGCCAGAGGTCCTCCTACGAGCAGCACTGGCCACATGCCTGTGTGGCACATCTGCAGTCATTACACTGACACCATGGTGTGGAGACACACCTTCAGTAGCCACCACACGTTCCTGTTCCAAGCTAACACACACTGACTGTCCTTCCTCTATGGCCACTGGTGATAGGGTATGTGTTGGCATGAGAACTGTGTGCGGGTAAGAGAGGGATATAGCTGGGATGGCAACCATTGGCACAGATTCAGCCCCTGACAACCCTGCCTGTACCTCATGCATATGATCATCACTGCTAGTATCTGTGGGGACACTAACATCAGATGGACTGCAGGAGGGTAATGCATCTACATCACCTGTGAATGCAAAGAAAGACTCTACATTACAATAGACACACAGACATACAGACACACAATGCATGTGATTTGACAGATGGCATGCAGCATACATGTGATACAGCAGACGGCATGTAGCTCAGACATTAATAGTGGTAGTTAGCATACCTCCCTGGGTTGCACACAACAGTAAGCAGGTGTCATATCAGTAGCCATGCAGTTCACATAATCATGGTAGTAAGCATGCATCCCTGTGATACACCATGTGGACCAGCACAGGTTAACAGTACACATGGCTGAAGTGACCTTGACATGTAATCTGCTGATGTGTGCATTGACATGCATACATGTCTGACACAATGGTGTCCTGACACATGTACAGTGTTGCAATGGGTATCACATTGCTGTGTTGTCTGTATGCCCTACAGATATAATGCACTTTTAGCAAATGTGCATGAGCATTGAAGCTTAGTGTGAGGCGTCTACATTGCTATACAGTGTGAAGTACAGACACTGTGCCATTGCATGGCATCAGGAGACATCTATAGTGCTATACAGTGTGTAATATGCACACAGTGCATAGCCATAACTGCATGCATACACATTACATAACTGTGGATTGTGACCCATGTCACTGAGGTGTATACACATCAAACCATGCTGTGTCATGTGACAAGTCACTGGAAGACCTACGGATGACACCCCTGCACAACTACTACAAAGTCTTAGCTGTCTGGCAACCAAGTCCACACATGGCAGACTTGTCAATACACCATGTCCCACATGACATTAATGTACCACACACACGAGGTGCACGGCTGACAGTGATGTCCTACAGCAGCAAGGGAAATGTACGGTATATGTGGCCTGATGTGGTGTTAATGTCTGTGGAAGCTGTACAGGTGACTACTGTCATGCTATGACACAGTCGTGATGTTCAACACATCTTATATGGTCGAATTAAGTGACACATCCACTAGCTGTGCACAGGCGTTTAGGATGTCCAGTGTTCCACATCAACTAGATAATCAGTCAACTCTAGTCATGGGTGACTCTATAGTCAGGCACACTGATGTTCCACTCACCAGGCTAAACAAGGAGAGAGTTACTGTCAGCTGCCTGTCGGGTGCCAGGATCTGCCACATAACTCATGCACTCAGGTCACTCCACAACAAGTACAAATATGACTCTGTCATTGTCCATGTTGGTATGAATGACCTGAGACGTACCTCCTTGGACTACATGAAAAGGAACATGAAGGAGCTGTCCGATCTTTAAGCCCAGGCAGGTATGACCCTAGCCCTGAGTAGTATCCTGCCATCACCCAGAATGATACCACAGTACAAGGACAAAATGATTGACTTCAACAATTGGCTAAGCTTCTGGTGTCATTCTAAGGGGATCCAGTATCTGTCTGCCTGGGATGACATGATCGACAAGCCACGATGCTTTGCCAGAGATGGCCTGCACCTGTCGCCCCTGGGATTCCGGATACTGGCTAAGGCTCTAGCCATCCCTATAGTGCCTTTTTTAGGCAAGGATCAAATGACAAATTCACCACCCTAACAGGTACAGGCAAGAAGAATCTGAGGGTATTGCTACTCAATGCTAGAAGTCTAAACCTCAAAATGCACTCTCTCGAGACACTCCTTAAAATGTTGAACATCGACATCTGTGCAGTGACAGAGACCTGGTTCAAGGCTCCAGATAGTACCCCTGCATTACCAGGCTATAATTCATACCACACCTTTCGGCCACCTAACCTGGACCGAAACACTAAAGGCGGAGGCATATCCATATTCATTAAGGATATCCACACCTCCAGGCTAGTTGCTCAGCATAATGCATCCGAGATTATCCAAGTGCAACTAGCTCTGGGCAAGACCGCAATCCAAATTGTAGCTTGCTACAGATCCCCCACCATGCCCCAGGATTCCCACTCCTCATTTCTTAATACACTGGAAAATATTAGGATGCAACCTAACACCCTAATAATGGGCGATTTCAACTACCCTACCATTAACTGGGAAAACTACTCATGTACCAACTCTTATGCTCAACGTTTTCTGGAATTCATAAATTCCAATGCCATGGATCAACTTATCCAAACCCCCACCAGGGGCAGCAATATCCTAGACCTAGTTATTACCAACATGGGAAACCAGTGCTCCACACCAGAGGTCAATTCCTCATTGGTCAGATCTGACCATAAGTTAATCACCCTAGACATCCACATCCCCCCCCCCATTAGGGAAACCACAGTAAAAAATTTCTTCAAAGCCAACTTCAAGCTTCTTAAGACAGAAGTGGCAAACTTTACGACACCCATTCTGATGGACAATAGAGGTATGACTGTTGAATCCTACACAAATGCACTTTATAAGCATTTAAATGAGTGCAGGGACCATGCAATCCCTAACAGAACCAAGATGCTATCCTCCAAAAAAAGTAAGCCAAACTGGTGGTCCCCTGCCATAAACAAACTCTACAACAGAAGAAAGAAACTGTTGCAAAAAAGAGAAAAATCCCATGATTGGAGAAACTCCCAGGTCAGCTTCAGTAAGAAGCTGAGATCCCTCATAAAATCCTCAAAAAGCTAGTTATGAAAACAAAATCACCACTGACTCTAAAGACAACCACAAAGCATTCCATAGCTATGTCAAGAATCTCAATGGCAACACTCAGATCTGCTCTGAGTTACAGCACAATGGCACTAAATATACAGAACCAATGGATATTGCCAACATCCTGGCAGATAGATTCATTGCTAACTTTACCCCTCTGTCATCCCATAAAGGGCCTATCTCTATACCAGAAGAATGCAAAGTTCCTGTAATCACGGCTGCACAGGTAAAAAACACATTATCCAAAGCCAAGAACACAGCATCCATGGGACCTGACAACATTCCAGACAGTGTTCTACAAAAACTACAGAAAGAACTGGCACCCCAACTAAGTACCATGTTCAATCATAGCCTCACCTCAGGCTATGTGCCCACTGAATGGCATACAGTGACAGCTATCCCACTCCACAAAGGGGGAGCCACCACAGACCCCGGAAACTACCGCCCCATTAGCCTAACGAGCCTGGTCTGCAAGGCTAGGGAGTGTATCATCATGGAACTTATAAACAATGACATTGGTAATCTCTAAAGTCAGGACCCCACCCAGTTTGGGTTTGTAAAAGGCAGATCATGTCTCCTAAACCTGATAGACTTCTTTGAAGCAGTCACCAAAGCCGTAGATGAGGGTAAGGTGGTTCACACAGCCTATCTAGATCTTGCCAAGGCTTTTGACACCATCCCCCACTCTGGAATTATAGATAAACTCACTAAACTAGGTATAAATCCCTATGTCACAAGATGGCTTGCCAACTGGCTCACTGACAGAACCCACACTGTGAAAGTAGCAGACCCCAAATCCAACTTCAGACCAGTGACAAGTGGAGTACCACAGGGTTCAGTCCTGGGTCCTCTCCTGTTTGGTATCTACTTCTCTGAAGTACAGGCCAACACAGAAGGTTTTTGGCTAATGAAGTTCACAGATGACTGCAAACTAGGAGCAATAATCAAAACTCCAAAAGATGTGGACATCCTACAAAAGAGCCTTGCTGAGACAGATGCCTGGTGTCAAAGTCATGGCCTCAAGCTCAATGCCAAAAAGTGCATTGCCATTCCTTTTGGTAAAAACTCAGTACCCATGAACTACCACATAGGTGGTAGTCTACTTAACACCAAAAGTGTGATAAGAGACCTTGGGACACAGGTGGACAGTAGTCTCTCCTTTGATAATCACATCGCCACAGTAGTCAGGAAATCCTTCTATGTGGCACACCTCATCACAAAAGGTTTCTCATCCAGGAAAAAAGAGGTCATTGTTCCCCTCTACTCGTCACTCATTAGACCCATTATAGAGTACAATGCCCCTTTTGGTATGTACCTCACAAGACATCTACAATAACTGGAAAGGCCACAGAAATACCTCAAAAAGAGGATTACTGGCCTCAAAGAGATACCCTATGCAGACCGTCTCAAAAAACTGCAACTTTACTCCATTGCATATCGCCTATTCAGAGGCGTTCTCTGCCTGACATACAAAGCTATGTCAAACTCAGAGCTTTTAGACATGCTCCACTTAAAGAAATCCTAATCCCTACAAGCTACACGCTCTAGGGACCTAAACCTCATCACCACAATAAACAGAACATGCTGGAGGGATAGATTCCTGTCCCAGAGACTTCCCATACTCTGGAACAAACTACCTATCTATATCAAACAAAGCTCCTCATTAGCACTGTTCAAGAAAAATCTTGATGATTGGATGGGAGATAGGAAATTCACCCCGGGGATCACTTCTGTGGCTCTGCTCGACAGTGGTACAGGAAAATAATTTTCTTGGGTGGCGAAAGCCAGGGTACCTTTAGCTAGGCTTATATAGGCCCTAGGGTCAATAGCTACCTATGAACCTATGAACCTATGTGTGGAAATGTGCAACAGGGTGTATACACATCACAACTACTGTGTGGCTAAATGTCTCTGGCCATCCTCCATGGCCATGTGTGAACATGTGTTGGCCAAATGTTTGTGATGGTCATCTATCTCACATGTCTGTGTTGTCCCATATGACATACACCCATAGATATCAGATATGTCACTGTCCACAGGGCTATGCAGACAATGGGTTGTATGTTTGGTATGTGGGGTATATACTATGGGATAGTGAGACAATATTGCAGCTGGAACACTACATGTCTGTGACATGTCAGATGGCACATCACAATGTGTGCACCCATTGCAGGGGCATATTACACAATGGTGACTCCTGTGGGCTTCCCATATCCCAGCTCACTGTGTGGTACTGTTTGCGTACTAGACATGTGTTGTTCCAATGTATAGTACATATGCCTACATTGAACACCTCCACAGTTGTATGCACAGCTGTCCACTCATCTAGCAATGACAGGTACTATGGTTTCATGTCGGTGTTTCATTTAGTTTGTATATATTGCACATGGGTAGCCAGTGTGAATGATGACAGATGTGACCTGTATATCGTGACTGGACCATACATTATGTTTACATGTGTTAACTGGCCACATGGTGTATAGATATATGCATTAACATGCCTGATACTGATAACTGTCTCACCTGCAACGGACTGATGTCTGTGCGGCACGCCAGAAGTACCTGTATAGGAGTGACACAGCAGTTTGAACATTATCCATGACTGTATGACAGCCACAGGGTGCACTGTGCATGTTAACACATTCGCCTGTACAATAGCATATAGTATGCACATGTGTGCATACACAGGGTAGCATACTGTAGTATGCGGCATGTGTGTAAACATACCTTGCATATGATGTTACATTACATTTTGTACAGTGACACATGCAACTAAATGGGATATAATAGTCATATGTGCAGTGGTGACTTACCAGGCAACTCCAGGCTCATTGGTTGGGAGACACCCACCTCCACGATGGCAGCTAGTGTTTGTGGATGCTGTTCTGAGTGTGTCTCCAGGCTGGCCAGTAGCTCCTCGGTGTGTGTGAATGGGGGCTGGGTTGGTGGGCCACCACCTGTTCCACCTTGATCCCTGATGATTGCATTGGCACGCTGTTTCGTATGTCGTATCAGGTCCGTGCAGTGTCTGCACACCTGCTGGTAGGTGCAGTTATGGCCACCCACATCATTAACCCTCCTGCAAAGGTCCTGCCACAGGTCATCACGCTGCTGGGCAAGCTGTGGCACATGGCTCAACAACACCTCGTAGTTCTCATGGAGGTACCGGATGAGGGCATCATCCTCCTGGTGGCTATACGCTGGCAGGCATGAACGAGGCATTATCCGGAAGACATAATGATGGAGACAGGTCACAGTATCACAGAGATGTACAGAGATACAGCTGCACATACATTTGTATTAAATCTAGTACATCTGAACAGTTATCTTTGCAAATCGTCATGGCACTGACACGACTGCCATGTTTGTGCCACACACATGTAACACCCGTTATGCATTGGATATCATCACCATATATGTGTGTCACCTCATTACATTGTTTATACTCCATGTGAATGCTGTCTTGATGTTGGCATGTCTGTTTGCCTGTACTGGTGTTCTTACCTATCGGCACATGCCTGGATGTGTCTACAGTAATGCTGTTGACCTTGATGCTGTGTATATGTCACATATCAACACATACACTGCCTTAATGGACATGAGCAGTAACAGTGCACACATACACATGGAAACCTTTACATGCATGTGTTTTGCCAATACATCTACACGGCACTGTACAGCAGTTCAACATCCTGCCACGTACCGCCTGTGCTGCACATGTGATAGACATGGGACAAGGGCTAGCCGGACGTCATTCGCAGGGATCGTTATCAACTATGGCATGTACGAGTAAGGTTTTCTAGCTGTATCCGACAGCCATTTTGCCACCGCGAGGTGCATCAGTGCCACATTACTGATCCAGACAGTTAATAATACATCTACCATGCGGTCATCGCACCATGTATGACAGAGATGACATGTGCAGCTTTGATGGACAGGGTTGCATGGTATGGCAGGAGTATGTAACATGTATGGCACAGGGATCTGTCCAGCATGTGGCGATCCTTGTAGTAGGATGGTGGCTGTCCATGACGTATGTCTTTCAGATCAGGATATGTATGTGTAGTATGTCCAACATCACAGTGTAGCACGTGTCTTTATGCAGGGTAGCCAGCATGCCGCATAGTGGAGGTGAGGATTGTGAAGGCTGGTATCGCCCATCCACGCATGGCCAATACCCCTTAAAGATGATATGTGATCTGATATTGGTCACCCGAGTGCTGAGTCTGCCTGTGCAATGATCTCCATGCTCATGGATGGCACCATGTCATGACATGGGTGCCTCATATGACTACCTAATAGGCCTGGAGACGTCACCAACTCAGGCAGGTGAACTGCACAGCACCATCCCTTACACAGTGTCCATAATGTTGACTGCTGCCTAGGTGGTAGTTAATGGGTACAGGGTTATTCACCTAGTGGTGACAATGCTATTATCAGCTGTCAGATTGTCCACATATGTCACACACCTCACCCACAAAGCCCATTCTGTATGTTGTCCAAAACACTGAGACAGCTATTGCTCCTAGGTCATGGACATTCAGAACATACACAGATGCCTCCCATTTGTCTGTGTGGTATAGGCTACACTGAGGGAGGAGTACACAACATTAACCCTGTTTTACGGTAGCTGCCACTAGTGTGATATGCATATGTCACTCAGACATCTTTTGTAGCATTGCTTCTGTCAACAGGCCACTGGTAGAACACTTCTGTGACAAACGAAGGTACATCTAGTATACTCAGTGTAGCTGGAACACAGTATGGGTGATGATGTCCTATGTATGCTATGCAATGTGAAATCATCTGTACTGTCATCTACTTCTGTACTGCTAACATCTCCATTGATAAAGGTTCATAGGCTTGCAGACCATACCCAGCAGGGTAATAGTGAAGTGCCTCCAATTATGACTGTCGTCTCCACTTGTGGGTTGCAGTGGGTTGATATTATCCAACACCCTATCTGTATTGCATATTCATGCACAGCACTTTTTCAGAACATGTGAGCACTTCATGAGCTACTGATTATTATAGCACCCATTCCAACTCATGTCTTACAAGTACACTGTCTGTATTTACATTTCCAGCTTGATTACAGTACAACAGCTGTTGTACAAATGTAACTCATATATCTTATGAGACATGGTTGAATATGCAGGCATGTCCAAGTGTCACGTACCAGTGCTATTGCCTGTCTATATGATGAATATGGCAAACATGTGGCAATAGAGCAATTGTCTCATGTACACAGTCAATGGTCACCTCCCAACATACGACACTACAGCCTGTGGGAGATGCACATATGTGGCCATGCTGGGGGTAATGCTTTCACCAACCTAGACTGGACCTGACATTCATGTGGGGATGTTTAACATTTGCAACACACCCCACTCATCACATAGTCTCACTAGATCTCCACCACCACAGGCCACACATAGTATGAATACGACATTTGCAGAACTCTGTGTAGGCACCATAGGCAGCCCCCATTACCAAACACAACAACAATTACTTATAGCCCACAGACTCATGTGTGCCCATCAACTACAGCCAATAGGATGTTATAACATACCCAACACACTGGTCATAGGTGACTCTGTAGGCGGTCACACTGTTACACCAGGGATCACTGCAGTGGCTGTACTGTACAGAGGTGCAGGTAACACATGGCTCTGCTGTTCACAGACAGGACACTACCCTAGACAGGTGCCGCTGGTGTAAACACTGTAATTAGGCTTACACATAGACTTGGCAGACAGCATAGTACCTCACTATGTACCTGTGAAGCTATTACATGTCCTTT
>NC_056726.1:716167409-716187409 GCF_019279795.1 Protopterus annectens
TACTGTTTCCTGGACTCTGCACGTTTGTGTTTGAACCTGTCACATTACACACCTGCTGTTGGTACATCTTGGGTAGCTTAGTGTTAGGTGATTGTGTACATGATTGCATGTTCTACTCCTGGCAGTGGTTGTTTTACCCTTCAGAGCAGGCACTATTAGTACAGGGTGAACAATGCTAGTTACACCTGTTCTGGACATCATTGACCATGATCTGCACGATATTCAGAGAAGCTTAGCCCTGTTTCGTGCATATCCGTATGGTCATGTTTAAATAATGCTTACCAGTACTGGGCAACGCATATTCCCGCTAACATGTGCAAAACCTGATCTGATGACCTGCATCAACCATCCATTATTTGTGCCTTCGGGATTACATAACGTCCCTTGCAGGACGTGGTACCGGGAACATGCACGACAGTCAGTGCATTTACCACTTGGGCATCTGGGATTTGTACACGTGTTATGGCATTTTGTATGTGGACTGTACTACTGCTGTTACTCCATACTGCAATCAAATGGGTAACTCAGTTAGTTTACATATGGATGAGACCTATTAATGGTATGTCCAAGTGATGTTTAATGGATGTGCCCCAGCATTGGGAATGTATGTCACAGTAAGCCACACACTATAATGTGCTACACCTTCACACAACCATAGGTGGAGCATGCTGGGGTGACAGATACCTGTCATGGGTACACCCCATGCTTTGTCACTACATCCATGATTACATTATATGAAGCCCCTCATTTACACACCAGGGAATCCATGCAGAGTGTGTGGGGAACCGTGATTACACACATGGATCCCGCAATTGGCTCTGCTCCACTGAGGGTCAGTTGGTTACTCGATGTGGTGGCAACAGCTGACACTGTTTGCCTTGATTGATGAATGGCCTCTGACAATCGGGCGTGTACCTACCGATGTACCTAGGAACCTATACATACAGTACCAACATATGCTGATAGGTGCGTGTACTGTTCAGGTGTTGACATTCCTTGTTCCAATAGCTGTTGTGTGTGCAATGGTTGAGGGCTGCCTATGTAGGATTCACACAGTAGGCCACCTATACATTACAATTTACAGGTGGTCGTGTGTGTGCCATCCATTTTACTGTGTGTGCAGGTGGAGAGGTGTGTCAGTCCATAGGGGCCTACACTGTCAGAGTATGTGCTATACGTTCCCTATTTGCCAAGGTGTAGGCATATTGGGCATGCCTCCGTCTGCCTACTGGGGCTGGCACAGGGTGTTCGTGGTCTGAATCCCTCTGTGCCTGTGATGGCCTTGGCAATTGCGGTAGGCTGTGAGGGCCTTCCCCATTATGTCCCTGCTGCAGCTGTTTCCGCAGGATCATATTATGTAGCATGACACATACTATGAAGATGTGGGCACATGTGCCTGGAGAGTACTGCAAGGCTCCACCAGATATGCCCAAGCAACTGAACCGTGATGTCAGCATCCCGAACACACACTCTATGATGATTCTGGTTTGTGCGTGTGCCTCATTATGGCGTTCTTGCATGGGTGTGTGTGCATTTCTGATGGGAGTCATCATCCACTGCTCCAGTGCATAGCCAGCATCCCCCACAAGGTGGCCATGTGGGATGTCCCCCCTGACAAATACCTGATAAAACTGTGAGGCATGCCAGATGTGGGAGTCATGGTAGCTTCCGGGGCTGCCAGCACACGCATCCATGATAATGCCCTGGGCATTGCACATGACCTGGCAGTTGATGGAGTGGTATCCCTTGCGGTTTATGTAGTGCCTACCATGCTCACTGGGTGGTGCCTTGATATGTATGTGAGTGCAGTCTATCACACCCAGTACCTCCGGGTAGTGTGCCACATGGTGGAAGAGACGCATATTGCTGGCCAACTCCTCCTGAGTTCGGGGGAAGTATATATGCTCATTGGCATGTGGTAACATGGCATCCAGGAACTGGTGTAGTACCCTGGATGCTGATGCCTGTGAGATCCCCATTATATCTCCAGTTGGCCTTTGAAAGGTACCTGTGGCTAATATTCGCAAGCTTACACATACCTTCGTGTCCACTGGGATGGGTTCCCCTCTGTTGTTTCTGGATCTCAGGCGTGGCCGGCACAGCTCAACTATTTACTGTAAGATGTCCCTGTCCACCCTGTAATGCTCTACTATCTCCAGATCATGTAGCCCCTGGTAGGTTACCCTTGGTCTGAACACTCTTCTCCTTTTCCGGGGCCTGTGGTGGTTGCCGGCATCATCCTTCACATAACACATGGTGATGAATCACAGCTATGGCAGCTCCCAACATGTACATTGTAAAAGTTCCCCGTATGTTTACATCTATGGTGCAGTGTTTGGGAATACACAGGTGTGTGTGAGGTGCTTTCACACTTTATACTATTGTGCTGTGAACACTGATGATGTCATAGGGTGTGTATGTACGATTGTAGCTACAGGGTATCTTATGTGTTTTACGATAGGAACTACTATTGTGGTGCCTTTGGTGTTGAATTACATTTGGCTGCCGTGGATTACCTCTTGCCCTTCCCTTTACATTTCTTCACTTTTCACCTCCCATTTTCTGGCATGCATCCAGCAGCCTGCTTTCATTTGTACTTTCCTAAACCTGGCTTATCTTGCATAATGTGTTCTATGGCCGGTCTACTGCAGGTTTGCTTTGCTCTGCTATGACAGTTTTCTTTTCTTTGTAATCCGACACCTCCCCTATCCTGTTTTGCAGGTTTTTGCGAGCAGACTTGTCAGCTGCCGTCGATTGCCCGCTGTGAGTTAATAGGTGTTAATTGCTCAGTTGTACTCCAATTACCCTACTGCGGCATTTCCTTATTTTCTTCCCCTGACCTTCCTGTTTGAGCTATGGTGCGCGGCGCGGTGCGTGCATCCGCTTACCGGATATTGGGCACGTTTTCATCCCCGTACACATGCACTTTCAGGCACCATATGTGCTCTCAGCTAAACAATGCTATACCTACCTCCCCACCCCTGTCCTGCGGCTTTGCTTAGCAATGGCCAGGCCAGATTTGCATTGCTCCAATGTGCTTACAGCTACGGTGGCACACCCCACTGCTGATGTCATATATACCTGTAAACCACTCCTCGGTGTTGTAGCGCTGCGCTGTATGGTGCATCCTTAGTCCAGCGAGACGTTTGCGATTCACTTTACCTGCCTCATTTGCATGGCATTGACTACTAATTCCAAGTTACTGCACTGAACACTGTCACAGACCCTTAGCAACCCTTGCAGCGTAGTTGTGGTGTACCATGCATACCATTTAGTATTATGGTGAAATCATGATTTGTATTACATTGCGATTATATGACATTTGTATATATTTTCTTTGTGTTCCTGTTTGCGCACACATGCCCTGCGGTTGTACTTTGCGTTACTGTGGACATGACATTAAATGTTGTTTTTTAGGTGTTGTGCATCTTTTCTCATGCCATTGGCTGTATATTTAGCCATTGGCATATGTTAACTTTGTAATACATGAGTCTGGTCCACTTTCATAGCTCTGATGTTCTGTTTGGAAAAATGTAAACCGTGTTTTTTGGTTTACATTTCTGTGGGCTTATGCTGTGCCTGCACCACTTCTCGAATCGCTATGTACCTTCATTTGCAAGGATGTGGCACTGCGCATGGAGTGATTAGCATACCTAAGCCGAGGGCTGCGCAGATCTGGCGTACACCGGTAGTGCATGTGAAATTGGATCATACCTGAATTGCTCGGCGGCCATATTTGGTGTTATACCGCCTACGCTACGCCTGCGCCTGGCGCAAGCTTCATGAATCCCGGGATGTGTTATGGCAACTGTCTCATGGTACATTATGTGACAAGGAAAATAAACTGTGACTTTGTAATTCTGAAAAAAAATTTAGAAATTAAGAAGTAACCAATCCTTCTTTGGCTTTGTGTCAAGAGAGATTCTTAGCGCAGTTTGGCACATATGGATTAGGTGTCCTCCAGGCGTCTAATAGCCCTAGAACTCAAATGCACAATATCTTGAAGACATGAGTGTAAACCAGAGTTGTTATTAAATTACTGCCTATAATTATTATTGTACATTTCTTAAAAGTGGTTAATATTTCAAAGAATTCTGCATAAAAAAATGCAGCATCCTCAGTCAGCTCACATACATGTGTGATTATAAATACACATCTGAATATAATAAGGCTTTCACAAGTTTTGAACTGTGTTCTGTACCATCTTCTTTCTTATACTTCTCTAAACCACACATTCCTATATGACATTCTTCCTTACATCCCCTTCAGCCAAACTTCTATGGAAACTATGGACTGTGAACTCATCCCAGTAACGAAATAAGCATCCATGGTGGTTAGAGGTAATTTTCATTTCTTGGGCATTTAATTCAAATTTAGTGCTTCCTCTACTTGTTCATAACAAGTGGGAAGAAACAGCAGGTTACCAATCTATTCTTTCCCTCTGTAAATACTAAATGTAAATGTAACTTTCTGGTCTCCTTTCTATCCTTTTATTGAGTTTCTTAAGCATTCCTTACCATTTCTTTGATAACTAAAGGTATTATTTTTTCCCCTTTGTGTGCATGCCCAAACATTTGCTGCCTTCTTCCAATACACTGCAGTCAAAAGTATGTTGTCATATATGCCCCTGCATTCAGTTATGGATTCCAAGTTCCCTGCTTAAAGAAGCATTTATAAACAATGTGGCTGTTACAATTATCTGTTGAAGAGTCCAAGCACTTATAAAAGATGTTTATCAGAATTATATCCCAGGAGTTTGGAAACAAAACCTGCATTTAGAAATGGATACAAGGGCTGTCTTTTTCTACTTTCCTGCATATGCTGCAGTAGCCATTTTGTAACTTAGGCAATAGTCCTGCTAGGGTAGCTGAAAACTTATTTTCATAAATTTATTTTTTCAGTCATTATCTGCATATTCTTTATAAACAAAAGCAGTAGACGTGAGTATCGATTAATCTAAAACATTCATAGATGGACAGTTTATTTAGCAGTAGGTACATTTTTGTCATTTTAGTTTAAATGCCAATTCATGTCTAAAGAACATCAAACCAGTGATCTACCATATTAAGCTTAAACATTTTTGCAGCAACATTAATTCATGTTATTACATTAAAATGTTATTTAACATAAATTTGTTATATACTGTCATAAAAAACTGCATTTCAGAATTTCTTCTGTTTGCCTTAGTGCATCAATCACATGCATTTTTCATGGGAGACGTAACTAATTCTGACATCTGCACCTTGTCGAATAACCACAGCCTTTCTCAAAACTGAGGTCAAATGTTCATTTGCAGGAATGGCCTAAGGTTCCATATAATCATTTCTTAATGAAATCTGAACATTCCTATTAAAACATTTTATCTTGCCGGTAGTTGCTAGTTATAGCTATTCAGATTTGACATATTATCTGAATTTATTCCAGGTGACAAAAATAATTCCAAGATAAGGCATTCATAATGCATACCTTCCCCAGAAACATGTGCAACTGAAAAGAGAAACAGCAATAACACATTTATTGTGCAGCTGTCCGTCTAGATACAGTTTCATGGTTAATTTCAATTTCATATCTTTATCATGAAGATGCATGCATTTATCTAGACTGACATCTATATAGTGACCTCAGTTATTGATTTTATGCCACTTCGTTACAGAAAAAAAAAAATCATCTTTCTAAATTACTGACTGCTTGAAATGTGCAGTGTTATACCTGCTGGTTTACCACTACTTTATGCAGAACAAAACTCTGATAGATCACTTAGATTATAAAAAGTCTGGTGTATACTGTTGGTTTTGCAACTTTTACAAGCAATTTACAAACAGTACTGAAAAGCTGAAAATTTAATGGTGACCTTTGGTTAAATTAAAACTGAACAAACAGAAAATATTTAACTGAATGGACAGATAAATTCCATTAATTTAACTTGATTTTTATGTAAAATATTTTGATAGTTGACATTATGCTTTTAAAGAGGGCTTAATCCACTCTTCAGTCACATTTTTGATAGAAAATTAATAATTTTTTACAAAGTAAAATTGCAGCAGGTTCATAGCATGGCTAGCAAGTAAAATGCTATACACAGGGTAATAATCATTCTGAATTTTTTAGACAGTCTCCTGAAATACTAAGTTAATATGAGTAAAATGATTACTAGTATAGTAAGATATATGGAAAAGAAAAATATTGCTTGAGTTGTCTGAAGATGTTGAAGATATATATCAAATAAAGAGCTGTTACTGTATACTACAAATCTGTGATTAGAATGTACACTAAAATTATTTATAAAGAACATTAAAAAAATCATTGTGAAGAAAAAGATTAAGATAAACTGGCATCCCTACCTTTTTTGTAGTATGATTTTGAGTTCTGAAAGTTAACTTGTGTTAAACTACTTGGATTAATTCCTGTATTGCGTCAGTGACTTGTTACTCCCAATATGTCATGTCAGAATGCATTGTGTTAAACAGAATAATGTCAGCTTTCAGACATTCACTTAATAACTAATTATTTGAGCTAATTATTTGAACCCTGTTTGAAGACTTTCTGAAATAACTCCATCACATCCAAAGACAATGGTGCATGTTATGTGGTGTTTATAATGTTGACTTACTATAATATGGCTTAATGTCTTTTCTCTTTTAGTTTAAGAAACTCTTCGACATTTCTTTATGTTGAGTTCTATAAAATGCATAATTTCACAGTGACTAACTTTTGGGCATTGCTCAGTCCCCTAAGGCACTGAGCAGTTTCTGTTAATCACGAGCCAGTCCCTTTTGTATTCTTCAATATGCTTTTGTACTGTGCTTACCACATTTGGCTTCAGTACTTCTGTTACCATTAACCAAGATCTTGTTCATTACCTGAAGCAATATTAGGTAAGAATAAACAGCTTCTAAAGAAAATTCTTAAATCTTTCACAGATGGTTTACTGAGAAGAGATCCAAACTTTTGTCCTGTGTTATTGCCCATAGTATCACCACAGTCAAGGACACTGAGGTTCCATTGTTCCAGGAAAAAAAACATCAGTAAGTCCTGAAGTTAAACTGTCTAAGTATTGGAAAACTAGAAATTGCACTTAAAATCATAGATACATTCTGAGATTTTATCTCATGAAAACAAACTACAAGGCTGTAAGTCCCCTGGTCCAGAAGGGAAAAGAAGTGCAGAACCACTTCAAAATTCTGCCTGTCACGGTCAGGGCATTATTATCCATACATACATTTGTAATACTTCTGGATAGCAAGCATTTATAGAGAGCATATGCTTAATATAGAGGATTATGATCAGATCTCCTATCTTATCTACATTATTATGTATTTGAGACGCAGATGGCAAGAAATCCTCCTTAAGAGTGAAGCTTGAGAGGTGAATCGTAGCATCCATGTTTAGAACACATAATCAAAGGTTATGATTGGAAACTCAGTCATAATTCTTTGTAGTACATGAAGCTTTAGTACATGCAAGCAGACTGTTTCATGACATTGAATAATTTGTAAGGACAAATATAGTGAATTGATATTACTCAGAACAAATTACCAATGTTGGATATCATCTAAAGTTAAAAAGGAAAGTAATGTTTTATTTTTTTGTTCAGATACTCCTTTGTGCATCCTCCTTAATGATACCATTTTAGACCAGTGAAAGAAACACAGCTGGTGAAAAAAAAAAAGAGTGAAGTGTTTTACCAGTTTTGGAAGCTGATAAAGCCCTTAGCAAGCACTGGTAGTACTTGGCACCTAGTGCAGGACTCAATATTAACAGTAAGAGAAGTGCTTAACAATTGTTAAGCATGTCTCTAAACTCTGTTAATATCAGGTCTTGCACTAGAGTAGTACTTAACTTGGTTTTCTTTTTCTTGATATTGGAGTGTAATCATGGAGCTCCATGCACTACAGATATTTTGCAAGCTTTAGTTTACAAAACATATTTTATCACATTATGAAATATATTCAGTCTTAATGTTCCCAGAAGGTCACAATCATTTAAGCCAGATCAATATCTGAGAAATAGCAGTGAAGTGTATGTATATCAACAACAAGAGTCCTGTGCACAAGAATGTTTCCCTTGCTTCACTCCTGCTTCATGGCAGTGCAAGGCCTTTACTGTATTGCATCAATAACATGGCAGTGTTTTAAACAGAATAACAAGAGTGATATATTGTACAATAGAAAAGAGAAATTTCAAGTTATTTCTTCAAGACACACCACAGGCCAAAGGCTTCATGGAGGTGGGTGATGGCAGGATTTCCTTCCTATTCTCAACCATCACTTTCAAAACTTAATGAAAATTAAGTAAATCATAAGAAACATCAGGTTAAAGTTATCCTATTGCTTTTATTGTCTTCCCTATTCCACATTTCAATTCTGATACAACATTGTTTTTAATACATATGACATCTAGTGGTTCTTCACGTCCACTATTATTCCACAAGACAGCACTCGCAGACTAATGCTTTCATCTTGCTTCCTTTCAGCTATACCTAGGATCCCAAAGCTCTCTTTCATCATGCAGCAATCTTCACTCCTTCTGGTTTATTTTAAAAATAATAAATAAAAGGGGGGGAGAGAGAGAGAGAGAGAGTTTAAAAAAAAGTTACTTCAGGCTTTGTACTCCACATAGCAACACTGTCCTCTCATCAACTCTCCTCTCATGTCCCATCCCCTCTCTGCCCTTCTTAAAGGTGCAGTATATTTAGCCCTTGGAAAATTCACTTCTGGTGGGTATTTCACACAACATTTTAATCAAGTACATAATATCAACAAACAAACAAATGAGGTAAATTCATGCACAAATATACAAGCACAATCAATCATCTTTATATTAACTATATGTGTATATATATAGATATATATATATATATATATATATATATATATATATATAATGAAAAGCAGTATTATCAAATGGAAGTACCCATGTGGGCATATCTCCAAGCTGGTGAACAGTGGTTAATGCTGTTGTTTTGTGCCAGTGATACAGGGTTTGTAACCTGCATTAGTAGTTTTCTTTCATTTTATCACAGGTCATGCATCTTGTATTTCAGACATATAAGGATGAAAGTTATGTCAGTTTATGTTAAGGCCTATAAAAAATTATAAAAATGCATGTCACTCAACTCACATCCAAAGGGTTGCTCATACCATACATACATGCATGCATATATAAAAGAATAGGGAACAGAAACAAAAGACAAAACCTCTGTGACTACACACCACAGCACTGCTGTTAATTGCTAAACATAAACATTTATGCATTTTAACCCTTTGCTCTTCCTTTCTCCCCCTCCTCTCACTGATTCTATATACTTTCCCCTTCTTCCCCTCTCAAACCATTTGCCTTTCACATCCTAGGAAAAAAACATCAAATGTTTTTTTTTTCTCCTGAACATAAATAATTACCAGAATATTATCCTTAATATGTTTTATTTAATCATGTTAACAGGTCATACAGCTTTCCAACAACAGATTGTAGATTATTCCAACATTATAAGATCACTGTATTCATTATATATAGATATTATGATTCACCAATATATTTTCATGTTTTCTTTTCTTAGATAATTTCATCATGGCACTGATACATGGTACAAGACAGAAATGGAGTCATGTTACAGAGGAGGCAGTTCGTTTTTGAAGAATTTGTGGTAGATGAGAATGCGCAATTGTCTGAGCCAATCCACTTAAATCTGAAAAGGGCTTCTGCCCAAATAACTAATTCAGAGATTCCTGAAGAGGGTTTTGCTCCAAAGAAGCCTAAAAGAAAACTTAAGAAAGAAGTGGTACCCAAGAGGAACATAAACCCTAACCCTATCAGGTATGGAAATAATGGAAACAATTTTAAACAAGGGGATGAACAGGCTAGTCATATTAATGGGTCTGCATTAGAACATCGAAGTTTCAAAACTTCGAATGTTCTAATATTGACCCCTATTCAGAGAACGCTGAAAATAGCAAAGCTACAGAAAACCAAATTTTTTCCTAGGGAAGTAATTCGGTTGTCCGTTTCTGTTGCTTCACTATTTTCAGCTCTGTGGTGGAAAGTTACGGGTTGGGTTCAGGTAAGTGTGTGACTGGGCGTGGGTTAGATGAGTTAGGGTTAGGGTGTGGGTTAGGTATGTGTGCGATTGTGTGGACGTGAGGGTTAGAGTGGGTTAGGTGAGTTAGGGTTAGGACATGGGTCAGGTAAGTGTGCGATTGTATGGATGTGAGGGTTAGGGTGGGGAAGGTGAGTTAGGGTTAGGGCACGGGTGAGGTGAGTGTGCGATAGTGATGGAACTTAGGGTTAGGGTTTGGGTTAAGGTAAGTGGATAGTTAGTAGTGTATGTACAGTTTAGTGTAGGGTTAGGTGTAAGATTTTAGGTGTATGTGTGTGGATTGCTGTTTGTTTGGTGTACTCGTGTTGTGTGTATGTGTTTTGGAACAGCAAATGTTTTCCCTATGAAAAGATTTGCTGCTCTGCATGTTCAATGTTGTAAGCGTTCGCTTAATAGGGGTCGGTATTAGAACATTCGAAGTTTTGAAAACTTAATTAATATTAGCTTTGCTATTTTCTGCTTTTATTGATGCCCAAAATGAAGAAAGAAGGGATAGATTTGCTCAAGTTGCTGTAGTTAACAGTATTTTGTCCCTGAACAAAGTTACATAACAAAGGTAGGGGAATTTCTATCCAATAATTCAGCTCCTGCTGAGGTTTCAGCTATACCTCCATTTCCATTATTTGCTCTGGTCAAGGCTCAAGCAATAGAGCAACTGCTAATATTAAAGAAGGGCTTTCATCTAGCAACCAGGAATCCTACAAACCAAACAGGTTAAACATCACTGCATACAACTCCCAATCAGTAAAACAGAATATGTGGAAAGGTGAGTATGTGGATATTTTTGATCTTACTGATTCAGGTGGGGTTTAAAGAATTTTGCACACAGATATAAAAGGTTCCAAAGATTTTTGTGGAAGCCCTTGCAGCCTTAGGGATAGTTGGGTTCTTGGGTTTGTTTTTTATGTGTAAGTCATTATAGAAAAGCAGCATGCTTTGGCTCTCGGTTTCTTATCTTACTTCCTTATTATAAGAGAAGCTGATGTTTTAAAGGAGGCATGCCCTGTTTTTGTATGATCAACATGTCAGAAAGCTAAAAATGAAGGATAATCAATTAAGATGCCAAAATAGACACACTGGCACCTGGTTCAGTACCATGTTTGACAGTTCTAAACTGGAGCCAGGTCAACATGAAGATTTTAATTCAGGCAAAGGCAAGTTTTGCTGGTCATTTAATGCAATCCGTTGTGGTTGGCCTTCATGTACATTTTCACATGTATGTGATGTAAGTGGTAAAAGACACCCTGCTATAACATGCTGGTTCAGAGATAATAAAATGCCTTCAACATTAAGTCAAAAATGGGAAAAATGTAAACTAATACGGAGACATTCACAGAATGAAAATAATTCCTTTTGAGGTTACAACAGGCACCATTATTTCTACTGCTTCTGGTGAGCCATTCTGGGACCATTCCCCCATAGATATTCATGTTTTAAATGACTTGCTAAAAGATTACCCAAATTATACAGTGGTCCATTTCCTCATAGATGGGTTTACTTATAATTTTCCCATACATTGTAGGTCAGCATAAACAATTATCATCATTTGAATGAAAAGAAAATGTTCAGTCCCTGCTTAAGAAAGAATGTGAAAAAGGAGAATAATCATATCATTTCAGTCTCCTCCATTTAAACCATGTCTTATTTCTCCACTGTGATTGGTGCCAAAGAAAAACAAGGGGAATATTCTTTCATCCATCGCTTATCCCCGTGAGAAGATTTCTCTGTTAATCAATGCACTGATAGAAATGCTACAAGAGTTCTACTCATCACTTGATAATGCTGTGGCAGTCGTAAAGAAACTCAAAGATCCTTAGAGTTCAAAGTGGACATTCAGTCAGTGTTTCGACTTTTACCCATCCATTCCAAGGACTGAAAGCTACATGGTAGGGAATGTCAAGGGAGTTATTTTTTTGACATTGCTGTGCCCATGTGCCACCTTTGAGCGTTTCATTTCTGCCCTTTTATGTTGTTGGAAGCAACAAGGCCCTTCACATTATTTGGTTCAATACTGTGATTATTTCCTAATCACTGAAGATGGCAAGTCTGGAGCCAAGGAAGGTTTTTCAGTCTTTTATAAGTGTGTGAATCACTTAGAGTCCCACTAGCAGAAGATGAGGTTAAAGACCCTGTTAAGGTTCTAACATTCTTGGGCATAAAGACTGATACACTCCATGATTGCTTTTGACAACCCAGAGAGAAAATCATTAAAATATTGGTTGCCATTAATGATTTCCTCAAAATGCCATTATACAGGTCACAAAATTAGCTGGACTTCTTAATTTCATGAGTAGAGTCATAGTTCCAGGTAAAACATTTATTTTTTCAATAGCGTATTTGTTACAAGGGAGTCATGAAAAATGACATAAAGTAAGAATAATTGACAGAAAAAGGGGAGTTCTAATATTTCCGTCTAATTTTCTTTAGCGTGTGGCTCTGAGGGACTGGGATTTCTTTAAGTGGAGCATGTCCAACAGCTCAGGGTTTGATATGGCCTTGTATGTTAAGCAGAGATCGCCTCTGAGTAGACGATATGCCACAGAGTATAGCTGGAGTTTTTTTAGGCGGTCAGCATATGGCATCTGCTTTAGGCCTGTGATTCTTTTAGTGAGATATTTCTGTGGCCTTTCCAGCTGTTGCAGATGTCTTGTGAGGTACATACCAAATGGGACATTATACTCTATAATGGGTCTAATGAGGGATGAGTACAGTGGGACAATGACCTCTTTTTTTTTCTGGATGAAAAGCCCTTAGTGATGAGGTGTGCCACATAGAAGGATTTCCTGACTGCTGTGGCGATGTGGTTATCGAAAGTGAGACCACTGTCCACTTGTGTCTCTAAGTCTCTCATCACACTTTTGATGTTTAGTGTCCTGCCTCCTATGTGGTAGTTCATGGGTACATGTTTTTTTCCAAAGGGGATAACTATACTTTTCTTGGCATTGAGCTTGAGCCCATGGCTCTGGCACCAGGCATCTGTTTCTGTAATGCCCTTTTGTAGAATATCCAAATCATTTGGGGATTCTATAATGGCTCCCAGTTTGCAGTCATCTGCAGCTTTGTTAGCCAGAGTCCCTTAGTGTTGGCTTGTACTTCGGAGAAGTAGATGCCAAACAAGAGTGGTCCCAGGACTGAACCCTGAGGTACTCCACTTGTCACTTGTCTGGAGCTGGATTCGGAGTCTGCTACTTTTACAGTCTGGGTTCTGTCAGATGTTGCATAAAATATGTTTTTGCCACTTTTTCATACTACATGCAAGAGGTAATGATCTGGGCTGTACTCCTACAAGACAATGTATATTTTATATACTTTGTAATTTAGCAGCTCTTAAACACACTTATCCAGACATTCAGATTGGTCAGCAATTGTTCCTCGATTAACATGGCATGGTATGCATTATAACATAGCTATTGACTAAGCCAGAAGATTAGCCAAAAAATATCCAGAGCTGCAGCATTATTCGATATTTGCATTGCTGAACACTGGGATCTGTATGATGAAGATAAATGCTGGTTTGCTAAGGATGATATACATTTATCCAGTTTTGGTTTGGGCATTTTTAATCAACACTATACATTTAGCCAGTTTTGGTTTGAACATTTTTAATCAAAACTATTTTTTTAAAAGACTACTTTAGTAAATCATCGGATAATGAATAAAAAAGTGTTTCTTCCCTAGGTTAGATAGATTTTTTTACAGTAATAGGAATATTTATTTGGTTCTACTATGAAATGCAGACTTCCTGAAAGGTAACATATTGAATAGGAGAAAAAAAAATCCTGAAAGTCAAAAGGGTCAAAAAATTCTTTTTAATTATTTTTTTTCCATGGAGGCCATCCTTGATCCCCCTGCTCTCCCATTGTGGGGTGCATGCCCCCTCACCCTGAACTTGTATATACCAGCTCCACAGTGGCACCAATTTAAGAAAGGGAAGAATCTACCAAAACACTGGAATAATTTATTATAGGAAATAATGTTTGGTACTATGCTGTTTGCCTATTGATTCATCCTATATTTTGGTTTAAAAATAATTGCTTAACAATTTGTTTTTTATATTATTTCATGAGAAACAACTTATTATTATTTACAGGTAAAAAAAAGAAGAAAAACTGCCGGGGGAGCAGCCTGGTAGACAGCTCTTGTCGGTCTCATTGCTTTGGTTTACACTTCTCCTGTTTTTTTCCCTTTCTTGAGCTGATGGTAAAAAAAGAATATTAATTGACAACAGTGCTGCAAGTTGCAGTGACAGGTTTTTGCTGGGGCAATGTGATTCCCCTCATTTGCAGTACAGGCTAATGGAAGGATTAAATATTCAATGACAGTATAAAAACATTTAAGAAAATGTCATTGGTTACTAATGAATATTTGCTCGCACCTGCATACATGTGTTTGCGTTTATTAAGAGAATGGGGCAAGGGGACAATGACAGTCTTGTCCAAAAGACCATTTTTCTAACTCTGTTCCTGCTTTATGGTAATGCAAGGCCTTTTTCAATAAGCAAAAGCCTTCTGATTGCCAGTGATCACTTCAGCAGTCAGTGCTGCTCCCTCCATCCTGCACAACCTGCACCTCAGAGCAGCTTTTGTACCCCCCCCCGTATACACTCCCCCTTTATTCCCTTCTTAGGCTGATGGCAAACAAAGATTATTAACTAACAACAATGCTACAAGCTGCAGTAGCAGGTTTTTGCTGGGGTAATGTTATTCCCCTCAGATGCAAGTAAAACCTAATGAGATGGCTTCATGATCCTCCACCCATAAATAAAGCCTGTGATTTATGTTGTGAAGTTAAGTAATAAAGTTAATTTTATCTGTTTTGTCATACAGTACACATATATTTCCAATTACACTATAAAACCTTTCAAAAAGATGTTGATATTTACTAATAAATATTTGTTTGCACCTTCGTAGATATATTTGTGTTTATTAAGGCAATGGAATTGGCAGACAATTGTATCCCTGAATAGTTTCTCATATACCACTTTTCTAAATACCTTTCAAATTATCAAGCAAAATGTTATATTAAAATAAAAAAAAGATTATAAATAAACTTAGCTGCCAATGATTATGGAGGCACAGTCAGTGAATAAAATCCTAGTGCTGGCAATATTTCAATAAGTCACAGTAGAGTAACATAGCATGATTGTTCCACTGGAAAGATTCCTAGCAGATTATATTGATAGGCATAGAGAGGGACATGTAGTAAGCCAATTTAAGTTAAATACATTATCTCAAAGTAGAAAAAATAGGATTTGCACAAATGGAAAAACCCACGAAAGCAAGAAATAGGGAATGGTCCATTTAAAGTGAGATACCCGCAATTAGGTAATTGAAAGCAGCTGTACACCTGCATCTTTATAAGACCAGAAAAACTTCTGTTACTGACAGAAGTAGCAAGTTCAAGAATCCAAAGACGTTTGAAGTATTTTGTAAAGGAGATCCACACCAAGGTTGGAGCAGTTGTCTCTAAAACAGGAGTCTTGGTTGGAGTTTGTTACATTTTAGTGGAATTCCTGGTTTCTGTTTAACAGATTTGTTGGTGAAAGGATTGTAAGTGGCAGAGGCTTCAGTTTTGTTCATCCAGAAAGAAGCTGTTAAAGGACTTTTGGATTTCTATAATGGAAGCCATGGCAAGGAGAGACTTTTAACCACTTAGTATATAGTCCTACAAAAGCCTTTTGTTGTTTCAGCATTGCTAATTTAAAAGGTGCATTTAAGGCTGCCAGTCCTGAAGCTTGTAGCAGCACCTTCACTAAGCGTTGTTGACAAAGTGGACAATAAACTGAACTGCTTTTCTAAGAAAAAAACTGTTCTACTGATTTACTGTTTAATTTTCTATCTATTTTTACCTTTCATTATTGTTTAATTCCACCCAAATTCTGTACTTAGCATAATGGGTAAGGTGTTCACTTGTTATGCACAAAGTACAAGGCTTGATCCTGACCTCCGGCCAATGTCTGTGTGGAGTTTTCCCTGTGTTCCTCCCAAAACCATGCTGAGCATTTTTATTTCAAAAGGATTCAAGAATGGAGTTGTGAGCAGCAGCACAGACTCTAGATGTTGCCTTTCGGGGAAAGAGTTGTATAGTCCACTCTGGGCATCTACCATGGTACACAGTATCCTGTAGACAGGAGAACACAGATCGCAATGGTGTAAAAATTGACTCTAGGTGATTTGGTCACTTTGACTAATGTCAGTGGTAAGTGGTTTGAGGCCCCAGCCTACATCAGGGATTCATGCTAATGGTTGGAGAGGTCTATGTGCCCCTTCTGGTCAGTACGTGCCTGCCATAAAGCCCAACAGCCCTGGGTCAATAAGCTACTGGCCAGCCAGTGTTCAGTTGCCCAGCGTGGGACAACTCTGTTGAGTAAAAGCTGGATATAAAACCAGTCAATCTGTCAAATGTGAACTAAGGATTGGTGCACTCAATATAGGTTCAATGACAGAAAAGAGCTTGGAAGGCAATGATATGATAGTATGAAGTAAGCTGGATATCCTCATATCCAAGAGAATAGTTCAAAGGGTAGTGCAGCAAAGCCACTAGAATTAGGATCTGGAGTCTACTACTCAGAGGGAGGACAAATAATAAATAGTGTGGGAATTGTGGTGAGTGAGAGGCTTCAAACATAGTAAGGCATGTCTCAGAATTAGCGATCTACTTATCGCAATCAGATTTCAGTGTAATGATAGGGTATTATTCATAATTTCAGCCAAGCCTGACAACAGAATTGTGATATTAAGGAAAAGAGTGCATTCAGGCAGGAATTGCAGAGCCTACTAAATAAAGCAGGACTGCATGACTTGGTGTTGATAATGGAGGCATATCATTACAGACAAAACAGGATATGAGGACTGCCTGTGCCACATGGGTAGGGCAACAGGAATAAAGAAGAAGATGCTGCTCTGGACCTCAAGTCTGTCAAATGGTTTGATATTAGCCAACACATGGTTCAGCAAGAGAGATCATCACAAGATCACATATAAGAGTGGCCAACATGCAATGGTGGACTTCCTCTGAGTAAGGGAAGGGCAGTCATTCCACAGCTGTTTGCCACAATCAGCTGCAAGCAATGTCAGAGAAGGCTCTAATTTTAATGGTCACTAGGCTGAAGACATGGAAGCTGACTGGAGAGAAAGCACAAGAGTACAAGGAAATACTCAGGTTCTAGCACCTGAGGAAGAAGACTAAAAAGGCAGAGTTGTAGAAGAATGACAGCATCTCAAAACAGGATATGTGAGAACTACCGAAAAGATATGTGGTTAAGCCAGCTATGGAAATAAGATACATAAGGAAAGCTGGTGGTGGAATGCAAAAGTCCAAGAAGTCATCAAAAGAAAGAAGGAGTGCAAGAAAAAGTGGGAGACAGAAAAGACAGACCAAGGTAAGAAGGAATACTGGTTAGCTCAAAAAGAGGCAAAGAGAGCAGTTGAAAAGTGAAGAACAAGGCATCAGAAGCACTGTAGCAACTTTTGGAAAGTGACTCCTCAGTAGATGGTCAAAGGCTAGATTACTGAGAATGTGTGTCCCCAAGTCCCTGATTACTGGGTTGACTTTTAGGAGTGTATTGTCAATATGGCAGTTACCAGGGGTGGATTATTTCCCAAAAGATACTATTATGTATTGCTTGGCATTTAGTTTTAGACCGTGGCTCTGAAAAAAATTATCTGTCTGGGTCAGCCCTTACTGGAGAACATTAGTTTTGGTGGGGGAGTCTATAACTGCTCCTAATTTGCAACTGTCTGAAGATTTGGCCAGTGAGAGGCCCTTGACATTGCCCTTGACTTCAGAGAAGTAAATGCCAAAAAGGAGCAGTCCCTGGACCAATACCTACAGTACTACACTTGTGACTGGCTTCTTTGTAGAGGTGGAATCCCCAATTCTATCTTCCTGTGTTCTATTTGTAAGCCAGTTGGCTATCCATTGGGTGACATATGGGTTTATACCTAATGTCTTGAGTTTATCAACAATGTCTGAGTGGGGTATTATGTCAATTGCCTTGGCCAGTTCAAGGCAGGCAGTGTTAACTATTTTGCTCTCATCCATTGCTTTGGTGACATTCTCAAAGAAGTCCACCAAATTCAGTAGGTATGACTTACTCTTGATGAAAACAAATTGGGTTATTATTGATCTTTTCCATGATAATGATTTCCCTGCCTTTGCATATAATACTAGTGAGACTTATGGGTATGTAGTTTCAAGGTACTGTAGATGGCCCATTTTGTGCAGAGGGATGACTGTTACTGCTCTTCATTCATAAGGCACAAGGCCTGTTTGGAGGGCCTGAATAGGTCACACTTCATACTATTAAGAGAGAATCCTATGATACTGTCTGGGCCCATTGACAAAGTGTTCTTGGCTTTAGAGAGAGCATTGGGGACCTGTTCCCAAATAATAGTAGGGAGAGTTATATTTGATGGTATTTCCTGAGGGGAGGTTGACGGGCGTGACAGGGGTAAAGTCAGAGCTAAATTTGTCTGCCAGTGGGTTTGCTATATCTTCTGGCTCATTATAGGTGACTCCATTAAAAATGTGCTCTGCACACAGTTGTGTATTGCCTTGGAGGTTGCGGACATAGCTAAAGAATGCCTAGTGGTTGTCCTTGGCCTGGGGGACCATATTTTCCTCACCTTTAGCTTTGGCAGACTTTATTTGTTCTCTAAATTCTTTATTTAATTTGATGAGAGTGTTCTTTATCCTGCTGGGTGCTACACTTAATTTTTGCCATGATTTTCTTCAGTTGCATCTATACAGGTGTTAACATGCTTGCATAGGATTTCTGCGAACAGTTCTGCATAGGCAGCAGTGTTCTTGGGGTTTATGAGGGCTTGAAATTTTGCCAAGTTAACACTTAAAAGTAGGAAGCTAGCTTTGGAGTAATTCCTGAACATTCCAGGGTTAGGTGGAGTTTCAGGTTTTATTTTTACTGCAAAGGAGACCATTGACCTTACCAGAGAGGACACTACTTTAAAGGCTGTGCAGACCTCTCCCACATTAGTGAGGAACAGATCCAGTATGTTTTCTCTCCTGGTCAGCACACCGGTAATCTGGTCCAGGGAGTTTGTATTACAAAATCCTAGAACCTCTGTGCCTGCATGTTTGGTGCTGCATATGATTCCCAGTTAACAGTGGGATAATTAAAGTCACCCATGAATATGGTATTGGGTTGGATGGTGAGTGTTTCCAGTAAACTTAAAAAAGGGTTTCTGAGTCATAGAGGGGGGACCTATAGCTATTCAAAAGCCTAGAGAGGAGAGGTGCAGACCATTTTGGTAAAGCAGTGTGGTCTGTTGGCCATTTCCTTACATGCTGACAATTATTGCACCCCCTTAGAATGACACCAGAAACTAAGCCAATTATTAACATCAGTCATCTTTTGTTCATATTGTGGCATCATCCTTGTTGATGGTAAAATGCTGCTCAGTGCTAGGCTCATACCATCTTGGGACATATTATCTAGGGAGGTACATCTCAGGTCATTTACACCAATATGGACTATTATGAGTCATACTGGCACTTGTGGTCCAATGATCTGACTGTATGTGTAATGTGTCAGATCCTTGCCTGTGATAAGCAACTAACTATGACTTTATCCTTAGCCTGGTGAGAAAAACATCAGTGTGTCTCACAATGGAGTTTCCAATGACCAGAATTTTGGATTGTGTGGTGGCTTGCCTTATGGGCTTATAAGTAGAAGCTCCATGAACTATGACTGTATGTGCTGATGCAGGTGTTGTTTCAAAATAGTGCATTTGGAGCTGTGGAGGGCATTTGTTATACTTCTTGAAGGTCTTTGGAATTTAGGAAGGTTGCATTTAAGTGCCTCAGCTTATGTGAGTCTATGTGTTTGTTTTGTACAGTGTGTAATGGGTACAGCATGTGAACTATTGGCAACTTGATTGACACTAAG
>NC_056726.1:716192409-716271869 GCF_019279795.1 Protopterus annectens
AAGGATGGAATTTTGTCAGGGCAAAAGGTTTATTAATCTGTATACATTTTCAGAATGGTTGCCATACCAGTATATGTAATAAACTTTGTCTCTTTCTTCTCAGTACTGTAGGTGGCCACCTCAATTACAGATCTTGTTTTTCAGTTTTTCAAAGTTTAGACTCATAATAAGCTTACTAGCATTGTGACCACAAAGAAGCTCAGCTACTTGTCTCAGTACTAATGGGTGGCTAACAATGTCCCACTTTAAGTAAATTTGCCCATATATCTCAGGTAAATAATTGTGATTGCCTATCCAGTCATCTGAAGTGGTTTTAAAGGTTTCTAATGAAGTATTCTATTTGATATGTAAGTGCAATCTATTCCAGAAATTGGAAATATACTGGGTTAGGTACCTGCCATGCCATGTGGTGATACTGACCCAACAGTATAGGTTTAGGTCTCCAGAAATGGTGTTTTTCTTCTGGCTCTGTTTAGATTAAGGGGTTCAATGAGTGCTGAGTCATTCGTAGAATGTAAGGCTAAGCAGAGATTGCCCTTCAGGATTATGTATTATGCTGAGATGATGAGTAGAGAGAGTTTATAACTATCTAAATAGCAGATACCTGCAATTTTTTTGGTGAGGAAACATTGCAGCTTCTTGATTTGTTTTAAGTGCTTAATAAGGTACATATGAAAAGGGACATATTTTTAATGCTTAGCCTAACAATGAAGGAATAAAGTGGATCTCTAATTACAGTGAGGATTCCACAAGGGATAAAATGAAGAAATAAAATGGAATCAGAATAGAGAGAGATGGAATTAGTGAAGGAGAGCAGTATTACTGGAACTGCATTCAAGTGTTGGTGAGTATATTTACTTGGTAGACCATTAGACAAATTTTTACCAAATTTCACCATATTATATATATTATCATTATGAAGAAAGATAGGTCAAAAATAAAAAAAAGAAGACTGGGTGCATAGGTCTCAGGATAAAAAGTGCTCACTCTTGGCATATGCAATGGTGCCAGAACTGGAGGAAAAACAATACAGCATCCTTAGTATATGAAAACTTCTTACCAAAGAGATGGAACTTGCCAAGAGTCAAGGTGGTCCCCCTGCAGTAGAAGATCAAAAAGTAGAATGCAATTGATAAAAACAAGTTTAGTGATATAGACATGCCTCTCATCTGTCCACATTTTCACAAAAAGTCAAGATTTTTGCCTTATATTTTTGGTGTATTCCTCATAAAATTTGTGGTTTTCTGGCAAATTACTGAGGACTGAAGTCTATAAATGATATACATTTGAGTTTCATCCTGTTTTTGAGCAACCTTCAAAGTTTATAAGAGCAATATTTAAAATCTGTCTCTATTTTTGGACCTTTGTCTCCCCATTATTTTAAGCTTTGTCTAGATTTCTTGTACTAAGAGGTTGAGAGGTATGGATATCAAAATGAAAAACAGAAATCAAAGTGATAGACCAGTTGTGAAGTGAAGGATGTAGTGTTGAAGATCCCCCACATGATAATGAAGAAGATGGAGCAGGATGCAAATGAAGAAGCTATACTGCAGGATGATGTTCTGGAACCTTCTGTATATGACATACATGAAAATCCATTTAGAATCCTACAGTAAGGGAATGAAAAGGAAATAAAGATCAAAGAGGATGTTCATAGTCTAGAATGATCTAAGGAAAGGACTTGATTATTTTAATAGAAATGGGCAGGCATGTTAAGATAGATGAAAGAAGAGATTACAAAAATGTTCTAAGACCCAACATATTAGGAGAATGATAAAACAGATGAACACAGTAATTGGGACTACTAAGAGAAACTCAACTGCTATAACAGAAATAAAAAGAATATACCATTGTGCAGCTAAACTAATAGATAAAATTTCACCACAAAAACACAGAGTAATAAAGGAGAGGAAGGTACAAGGAGGGTATAACTTTGGAAGTACTAAACAGAGCAAGCTGTAAAGCATCTAATGATAAGAATTGTCACTATTAGAATTCTGCAGAAAAAAGCACAGATAATCTTATAAAGATGGATGTAGTAAAAGCAACACACAATATCACAATACACCAAGATTTATCTTTCACCATTTCGAATAATAAATTAAAAATATCAGCTCAAGCAGAAAAAAAACAGACATATAAACAAATAATAATTTTAAGTATTTTTCCTCAGTTTATTTGCTAAGTTTTTCTGCATAGCCGCCTATTTTTAGCATTTTCTGGCTTGTTAAACTTGATTTCTGCATTAGTAACTGTATTTAGAGCACAACCTAGAGCTGTTTACTAAATTTCCTGTTTGCACTTATTTTTAAAATTGTTTTTTTCTCAAAACTTGCATTTTGTCTGTCTTTGGCCTAGCACTCTTGTGTGGGGTCATTTACTGCACTGTTATAACTTGTTGATACTTGTGAACCTCTGCTATCTCTGAAAAAAAAAAAACAAAAAAAAACCAAAAAAAAAATCTTGCTTTTTCCCACTTTTCTAAGATTTAAAAAAGTTCAGTTACAGGCTTGCTGTTCTTGAATTGTTTGTAAGTTTCTTGGAGGCCATTTTTTGCTTGGGCTAAAGGGAAGTCTCTCTGTTGATCAGTGGCAGTGAAAAACATTGAGCAGCCTGCCTGCCCCTGTGGGAGTGGTTACTGACTTGAAACTGTAGTTTTATTGGCCATTTTGGGTCAATTCCAAACTCCTTCATCTTCCTCTCTTAAAATCTGGTTGCCTCATGGTTTTGGTGTCTTTTCAGGCTTGTTGGCTGTTGGTGAAGCACCCACCAAGAGGAGAAAACGCTGAGAGAAGAAAGGAGCCACTTTTGAGATTTTAAGTATTTTTCCTCAGTTTATTTGCTAAGTTTTTCTGCATAGCCGCCTATTTTGAGCATTTTCTGGCTTGTTAAACTTGATTTCTGCATTAGTAACTGTATTTAGAGTACAACCTAGAGCTGTTTACTGAATTTCCTGTTTGCACTTATTTTTAAAATTGTTTTTTTCTCAAAACTTGCGTTTTATCTGTCTTTGGCCTAGCACTCAAGTGTGGGGTCATTTACTGCACTGTTATAACTTGTTGATACTTGTGAACCTCTGCTATCTCTGAAAAAACAAAAAAACAAAAAAATCTTGCTTTTTTCCCACTTTTCTGTGATTTAAAAATGTTCAGTTACAGGCTTGCTGTTCTTGAACTTTTTGTAAGTTTCTTGGAGGCCATTTTTTGCTTGGGCTAAAGGGAAGTCTCTCTGTTGATCAGTGGCAGTGAAAAACATTGAGCAGCCTGCCTGCCCCTGTGGGAGTGGTTACTGACTTGAAACTGTAGTTTTATTGGCCATTTTGGGTCAATTCCAAATTCCTTCATCTTCCTCTCTTAAAACCCTCTTTTGCATGTTTTTGCGCGTTTTTGTGCATAGCGCAACAGCGGGCAGCGCCGCCAAATTGGGTTTAAACTATTCCTGGCTCCACAAAGTCTGCTCTTCACTTTTTCCCTTAGAACTGCTCTATCTCTCAATTTAAACACCATATTCTCATTCTAAGGCCCTTCACTGGTCCAATTAAGTAATCCTACAAGTTAGCACTATTAAACCATAAGCACTACTTATTCTTATACTCTCTACGATTACCCTGTCCTCTATTGGTCCGTCTTAAATTCAGTTTCCCTATATTACTCTAGCATGTCAAAAGGTCAGTCAATGGTTTCCTCTCCAGTCCAGCTGGTGAATCTGGGAATTTTGAGGCAATGTTACAACTGTCTCATGTACACGGACAACCCTCTCCTCCAAACAGGTTCAAATATATGTGAGAGATGCAACTATTTAGCCAAACTGGAGGCTGAGCTCTCTCATCTCAAAACTGGTGTAACCAGTCAGGAGGAGAAGGTAACCTCACACAACACAATTCCAGTATCACATAGTCCCAATACATTAGCGAACGAAACACATAAATACACAAAAACATACTCGGAGGCTCTAAATAAAAATCTACCTAAGCAACAGAGACCTCCAAAGCAGACATCCAAGCAAACGCTACCTCAAAACAAAACACGCAGAACACATAGCCCACAAAGTCAGTGTACCAAGCAGCCACAGCCCTTAAGGCTGAATAACACACCTGATACTCTTGTAATAGGTGACTCTATTGTCAGACACACTAATGTCCTGCTCACCAGGCTGAATAAAGAGAAGGTCATGGTAAGCTGCCTGTCGGGTGCTAGGATCTGCCACATAACGCAAGCACTCTTGTCACTCCAAAGCAAATACAAATATGACTCAATCATTGTACATGCTGGTGTGAATGACCTGAGACGTACCTCCCTGGACTACATGAAAAGAGACATAGAGAAGCTCTCTGATCATGTAGCCCAGGCTGGTATGACCCTGACCTTGAGCAGCATCTTACCCTCACCTAGAATGATGCCAGAGTACAAAGACAAAATGATCGATTTTAACAATTGGCTAAAATTTTGGTGTCATTCAAAGGGGATCCAGTGTCTGTCAGCCTGGGATGACATGCTCGACAAGCCATGTTGCTTCGCTAGGGACGGCTTGCACCTGTCACCACTGGGCTTTCGGATATTGGCAAAGGCTCTTGCCACCCCCATAGTGCCTTTTTAGGCAAGGCTCAAAAGTCAAACCCACCCCCATAGACAGCACAAGGAACAAGAAACTAAGGGTAATGCTGCTTAACGCCAGAAGTCTTAACCTCAAGATGCATGCACTCAAAGCTCTCCTCAGTATGGAGAACATCGATATCTGTGCAGTGACAGAAATCTGGTTCAAGGCTCCAGAGAGCACCCCAGCACTACCAGGCTATACCTCATATCATGCTTTTCGGCCCCAAAACCCGGACCGAACCACAAAAGGAGGGGGAGTTTCCATATTTATCAAGGATATCCACACCTCCAGGTTAGTGGCATTACACAAAGTATCGGAGACCAACCATGTGCAACTAACAGTGGGCAAGACTGCTTTTCAGTTTATAGCATCCTACAGACCACCCTCTCAAAGTCAGGAATCCCACTCAGCTTTCCTGAAAACATTGGAGAACATGAAGATCTCTCCGAACACCATTATATTGGGTGACTTCAACTACCCAAACATTGACTGGGAGCACTACTCAAGCCTCAGCACCTTAGCCCAAAGGTTCCTGGAAATTATAAACTCAAATGCTATGGAACAACTAGTCACCACTCCCACAAGAGGGGACAACATACTAGACCTGATCATTACCAACATGGGGACTCTATGCTCCACACCAGAAGTATATCCCTCATTGGAAAGATCAGACCATAAATTAATTTCACTGGATGTCCACATCCCGACCCCACCCCCAGCCCAGAAAAACACAGTGAAAAACTTCTCAAAAGCAAACTTCTCACTTCTCAAAACCGAAGTGGAATCCTTCAAGGCCCCAGGGCCAGTGGAAACTACGGCCCAAACTGCAGAATCCTATATAAACGCATTCTACGGACATCTCCAGGAATGCATGGATCATGCTATCCCAAACAAAACCAAGACCCAATCATCCAAAGGCAGGTGTCCGGTCTGGTGGACCCCTGCCATAAATAAACTGTACAACAGAAGGAGGAAGCTACTACATGATAGAGCAAAATCCCTAATAGGGAAGGCATCTCTGATCAGTACTAGCAAAAAATTACGATCCCTCATAAAATCATCCAAGGCCAGCTTCGAGAGAAAAATTGCACGGGACACCAAAGACAATCATAAGGCTTTTTTCAGTTATGTTAGGAACCTGGGATGCAACTCCCAGACTTGTTCTGAGTTGATTCTAAATGACAAAAAATACACTGAACCCACAGATATCACCAATATCCTGGCAGACAGGTTCAGTGCAAAACTCCCCCCCCCAAAAGAGCAAGTATCTATTCCAGCAGAGGGCTGCCTTCCAAACATCTCTAATGCTCAGGTGAAGGCTGCCCTCTCCAAAGCAAAAAACACTGCTTTCATGGGACCAGATGGCATCCCAGGTTGCGTCCTACATGAACTCCAAGAGGAACTAATCCCTCAAATAAAACAGCTATACAATCTCAGTCTCACTACAGGATATGTGCCCACAGAATGGCGTACAGCAACAGTGGTCCCACTCCACAAAGGTGGAGCCTCTATGGACCCTGGAAACTATCGCCCCATAAGCCTGACTAGCTTAGTCTGCAAGGCTATGGAGAGGATCATCACGGAGCTCATAAACAAAGACATTGGGGACCTACAGACACTAGATCCTACCCAGTTCGGCTTTTTCAAGGGCAGATCTTGCCTTTTGAACCTGGTTGACTTCTTCAAAACAGTCACCAAAGCCATAGATGAAGGGAAGGTAGTCCACACAGCCTATCTGGACCTTGCAAAGGCATTTGACACAATACCCCACTTGGGCATCATAGATAAGCTATCCAGCTTAAATATAAACCCCTATGTCACAAGATGGGTCGCAAACTGGCTCAAAGACAGAACCCACAGAGTGAGAGTTGCTGAAGCCATGTCAGACTCGAAACTGGTCACAAGTGGCGTCCCACAGGGATCTGTCCTGGGACCACTCTTGTTCGGTATATACTTTTCCGAGGTACAAGCAAACGTGGGAGGACTATGGCTCACCAAGTTCACAGATGACTGCAAACTGGGCACCATAATCAACTCCCCAGCTGACACAAACATCCTTCAAAAAGGTCTCACAGAGACAGATAACTGGTGCCAACGCCATGGTTTAAAGCTAAATGCCAAAAAATGTATAGTCATACCCTTTGGCAAAAACAATGTGCCCACAAATTACTACATAGGCGGAAACCCATTAAGTACAGAGAAAGTTATTAGGAACCTGGGGACCCAAGTTGATAGCAATCTCTCCTTTGAAAACCACATTGCCAAAGTGGTTAGAAAGACCTTCTACATAGCCCACCTCATCACGAAGGGTTTCACATCTAGATCAAGAGAGGTAATCGTGCCCCTTTATTCATCCCTCATCAGGCCCATCATAGAATACAATGCCCCTTTTGGGATGTACCTTACCCAACACCTGCAGCAATTAGAAAGACCCCAGAAGTATCTCACCAAGAGGATCAAGGGTCTCAAACAGATGCCATATGCTGCTCGGTTAAAAAAACTCCAGCTGTACTCAGTTGCATACCGCCTACTTTGAGGCGATCTATGCCTGACATACAAAGCTATGTCAAATCCAGAATTAATGGACATGCTCCACCTCAGTAAATCTAAATCCCTTCGAGCCACACGCTCGAGGGACTTGAACCTCAGCACAGAAATAAATAGAACTTGCTGGAGGGACAGGTTCATAACTCAGAGGCTCCCTTCGCTCTGGAATAGAATTCCAGTTCATGTGAGGCAGAGCACCTCACTGAATCTCTTCAAGAAGAATCTCGATAGGTGGATGGGGGATCGTAGGTTTGTCCCAGGGATTACTCCCATGTCACTATTAAACAGAGGCACAGTAAACTAAACCTTAAAAAGGGCACAGTATACTCAAATCAAGGGGTGGCGTAAGCCATACAGAATCGGGCTAGGCTTATAATTGCCCCAGGGCAGATAGCCTAGTATGAACCTATGAACCTATGAACCTAATATAAAAGAAAAGTACAAAACCAACAATTCACTGATGACCCTAAAACGTTTCAACAGAAATTTGGGGGATCAAAGCAAAAATAACTAACACCACCTGTACAAATTTAATACATTTTAGATGTGTTTAGGAAGGCATTTTTTCCAATATTTTTATTAAGGATAAAATAAGAGAATAAACACTTCTAATACATTGATTATACTGAACAGACAACTTTTAACAACAATAAAACTAAATCAACTATTTACATTATTTACATAGGCCTGAACATGTTTGAGGAGTACAAATATTTTAAGAAAAAATCTTTCAGTGAAGGAAACAAATAATGATTAAACAGAGTTAAAAGTCAGTTCGGAAAGTCTCAATTAGGTTTGAAACCTTTGTCCATGGATTGTTAGTAAAACTCCTTAGATATATTCTAAGTTCTTTAGTTCTCACTTCTTTGTTTATGGTTTCTTCTAGTAAGAAGAGAAATACACCAAGACTCGGAGAGGTGGTAGAGGTCCATTTCTTTGTACTACATTTCCTGGCTACTGCCAATATTGTCCATAATAAGTATAAATCTGATTTATTCAAAGAAAAGGTTTCATCAACATTAAGAAAAATTAAAGTTTTAGTTAATGTGAAGTTATCTGAAAATAAAGCTGAAAGAAAATCATCAATATCTCTCCAAAAATTCCTTAGTTTAGAGCAATCATAGAAAATATGGAAACAATCTGCATTACATGATGTTAGACATTGCCAGCAAATGTTATCTGATTTTTTGAATTTAGCAATTTTATCAGGAGTTAAAAATGTTCTGTGTAAATACTTCCTATTAAATATACTCCAATACTGACCCCAAGAAGTGAATTTTACTAAATAATGAATTTTAAGTTTTTCTGTCTGGGAGAGACTATGAGGTAAGGATTTAGTCATTGTGTTCCATTGCTTATTTGTTAAAATGGACCTGTAACTTAACAAAATAGTGTATAATTTAGATATTAAATTGTCAAACTGCTGATCATTAAATAATATTTCAGATATGAGAGTGATTAAGGGAGATTGATCTAAATATGAAGAGTTTTGAATAATTCTGCATAAGACTTGAGAATAAGCAATTACACTTTGTAGTAATAACTAGTCTTGTGATAATAAGTTATAATCTTTCATAATTTGTTGAAATTGTAAGGTTTCCAAGCCTTTAATACGTTGTTTCCAACAAATACAATTTTTAGTTTCCCATTCATTAACGATGTTAATGTGAAGTTTATCCATGAAGTTTTTTATGATTTTAAAGGGGATTATTAAGTCAAACCAGGATTTGATATCTGCATTTGAGCATATTATTTTTCTAAAGTTAAACCTCCGATGAACGAAAAAGAAACCAAAAACTCACTGGTTGGATTCAAGACGCTCTCCACAAGATGCTAGAATATTTTTCCTTTTATTTACTGATAGACTTTTTCACCAGTACCACGGTCGTGTTGCTGTTCATCCAGGCACTGCTCGCTTCTATTATTACTTCCTGTTGTAGTGGTACTACCTCCCGGTTGACAGGAACTACTCCTCACTCCACTGTTCTGTACTCTCTGCGTAACCTATAGTATAATAGAAGCGAGCAGTGCCTGGATGAACAGCAACACGACCGTGGTACTGGTGAAAAAGTCTATCAGTAAATAAAAGGAAAAATATTCTAGCATCTTGTGGAGAGCGTCTTGAATCCAACCAGTGAGTTTTTGGTTTCTTTTTCGTTCATCGGAGGTTTGTCTTTTGTGTCGAATGGAACCAGGAAGCTCTCCAGTGAACATTGGTAACTCACAAGAGAATGAGGGGAACCTCACTATGCTCATTGAGCTTTTAACCCAGAAAGTGGACCGGTTGTCGCAGCAGGTCAGCGCTACAACCCGCTTCCACGAAGAATTACAAGAGAGAGAGAATAGGACCTGTGGAAGTACTACGGGTATGCAGAGAGTACAGAACAGTGGAGTGAGGAGTAGTTCCTGTCAACCGGGAGGTAGTACCACTACAACAGGAAGTAATAATAGAAGCGAGCAGTGCCTGGATGAACAGCAACACGACCGTGGTACTGGTGAAAAAGTCTATCAGTAAATAAAAGGAAAAATATTCTAGCATCTTGTGGAGAGCGTCTTGAATCCAACCAGTGAGTTTTTGGTTTCTTTTTCGTTCATCGGAGGTTTGTCTTTTGTGTCGAATGGAACCAGGAAGCTCTCCAGTGAACATTGGTAACTCACAAGAGAATGAGGGGAACCTCACTATGCTCATTGAGCTTTTAACCCAGAAAGTGGACCGGTTGTCGCAGCAGGTCAGCGCTACAACCCGCTTCCACGAATTACAAGAGAGAGAATAGGACCTGTGGAAGTACTACGAGTACGCAGAGAGTACAGAACAGTGGAGTGAGGAGTAGTTCCTGTCAACCGGGAGGTAGTACCACTACAACAGGAAGTAATAATAGAAGCGAGCAGTGCCTGGATGAACAGCAACACGACCGTGGTACTGGTGAAAAAGTCTATCAGTAAATAAAAGGAAAAATATTCTAGCATCTTGTGGAGAGCGTCTTGAATCCAACCAGTGAGTTTTTGGTTTCTTTTTCGTTCATCGGAGGTTTGTCTTTTGTGTCGAATGGAACCAGGAAGCTCTCCAGTGAACATTGGTAACTCACAAGAGAATGAGGGGAACCTCACTATGCTCATTGAGCTTTTAACCCAGAAAGTGGACCGGTTGTCGCAGCAGGTCAGCGCTACAACCCGCTTCCACGAAGAATTACAAGAGAGAGAGAATAGGACCTGTGGAAGTACTACGGGTACGCAGAGAGTACAGAACAGTGGAGTGAGGAGTAGTTCCTGTCAACTGGGAGGTAGTACCACTACAACAGGAAGTAATAATAGAAGCGAGCAGTGCCTGGATGAACAGCAACACGACCGTGGTACTGGTGAAAAAGTCTGTCAGTAAATAAAAGGAAAAATATTCTAGCATCTTGTGGAGAGCGTCTTGAATCCAACCAGTGATTTTTCTAAAGTTGTTAATAGTGTTATTTAGATAGTTTAGTTTTGTGGATTTTGTCACAGTATATTGAACAGTGTGCCTAAGAAGAAACCAAAACTTACTGGAGGGATGTTTAGAAGGAATTTTACATGACAGTAAGTTTTCATTCTGTATTATAGCTATATGGAGATCTTTCCAATTTGAGTTGTAATTTGAGTCAATCCATTTTAATGTGCTTTTAAGTAATAATGCTTTGATACATGTTTCCAAGGCAGAGAATCTTAAACCACCACCATTCCAAGATCTAATATGATGCATATACACAATCCTATTTTGTTTGGGTACCATAGGAAGTTTAATAAAGTTTTATTTATGAGTTTAATATAGTTATTCCCAGGATGGGTCCCTAGAGTCAAAACAATATATAAATGATTTGGAAGGAGAGTCATTTTTAACAATTGCAGTCTATTCTTGAATGAAAAAAACATATTGTTCCAGCTCCTTATGTATGTATTTACCTGAGATAGTATGCTTTAATAATTTATTTCCCTTGTTTTTCCAAGTTTTTGCATAAGGTTATCCCTAAGTTGCATTAACTTGTTCTTCAACGATGCTTTGGCTAACTATCTGAGATTTCCCTTTGCTATTGAGAATAATATGTTTAGATTTTTGCTTATTAAAGTGGAGGTCTGAAATTTTTTGAAAGTTATTTATTATTGTGTCTAGTTATAATAATTCTTGATTTGACTTAGGTAAGCAGAATATCATCTGCAAATAGTGCTATTTTAGAACTATATTGATTATAAATATTAATACTTTCGATTTCTTGATTATTTCTTATTGATGATGCTAATATTTCTATGACAAGGCAAATAATTTTGGGGATAAAGGGCAACCTTTTTTGGTGTCTTTGGTTATGGGGATGTACTTGGAAGTGAAGGGGCTGAATTTGACATATGCCAAATTATCTTTATAAATAGTCTTTATCATGGAAGTGAAAGATATTGGAAATGAGAGTGCTTTTAGTGTTTCAAACAAAAAATCCCAGTTTACAGAGTCAAATGTTTTTCCTATGTCTAGACACACCAACAAGGGTTCTTCATTTTCTTTGATTAAGAATTCTATTAATATTAATATTCTTTTGATATTATCATGAGTGTGCCTTTTATGAATAAACCCTGTTTGGTCATTATGAACTAAATGTGAAAGTGAAACCTTTATTTTGTCCACAAATATAGACATAAAGTTTATGTAGTCATTATTTAATAAGGAAATTGGTCTATACGATTTACATAGCTGTAAATCTTTGTTGGCATTAAGAATAGGGGTAATCAAGGAATATCTCCAAAAGGGAGGGATCAAATTTTTAGTTTGTACTTCAACCAGGGTCTTATGAAGTAAAGATATAATTGAATCTGGACAAAACTTATAAATCTCTGCTATGATGCCATCTATGTCAGGAGCTTTATTAGCTTTAAGGTTGATTTTATTTTTGTTTTCATTTCGAGTTATTTGTTTCCTGAGAGCTGTACTAAGATTTTCTGGGATGGCATTCCCATTTAAAGTGATTCATTCTTGGGCTGTAATGTTTTTGTTTAAATTATCCAAGTCATAATATTTGGTGAAATGATATCTAAAGGCTTCTAATATATCTCTGATATCAGAAACTGTCTTATTAGTACCTTCATGTAATAATTTTAAAATATTATTTGCCTTGGAATGTAATTTTGCTCTTAATGACAAATTGTGCATGTGTTTGGGAGTAAGAGCAAAAGAGTTTAATCTCATCTTTTCTAGTGCTAAGCTTGTTTTGTTTGCCAAAATATCTAGATATTTCTTGTTTACTGCATCTATTTCTTTTTTGTTATTTCAATTTAATTTGTGATGACTTACATTTCAAGGAGGTTAATTGAGATTGTAGGTTTTTTAGTCCCAATTCCCATTGCTTAAGTTTTTTCTTATACCAGACTACAGTTTTACTGTATATATATATATATATATATATATATATATATATGTATGGTTCCCATTCAGAAGCCTGAAACATCATAAGCCTGAAAATCAAAATCCTGAAACCAAAAGCCTGAAAATTCAGAATCCTGAAAACTCAAAATCCTGAAAGACCAAAATCCTGAAAGACCAAAATCCTGAAACTCAAAATCCTGAAAACACAAAATAGACATACTGATGTCATTGTGGCTTTGCTATTGTTAGCCCTGTGGTGTTAGGTCATGCGTTGGGGTCAGGTAAGTGTGCGGTTGGTTTTATTTTAGGGTTAGGGTGGTTTAAGTGAGTTAGGGTTAGGCGCAGGTTAGGCATGTATGCAATAGTGACAAATATTGGGGTTAGGCGGTTTAAGTGAGTTAGGGTTAGGCTGGTCAGGTGAGTGTGCGATAGTGACGGACCTTAGGGTTAGGGTTAGGGTCAGGGTCAGTTGGTAGATATTAGTGTCTTTATAGTGACATATTAGCATTATTTGTGTTTTCAGGATTTTGAGTTTCAGGATTTTGGTCTTTCAGGATTTTGGTCTTTCAGGATTTTGAGTTTTCAGGATTCTGAATTTTCAGGCTTTTGGTTTCAGGATTTTGATTTTCAGGCTTATGATGTTTCAGGCTTCTGAATGGGAACCATATATATATATGTGTGTGTGTGTGTGTGTGTGTGTGTGTGTGTGTGTGTGTGTTTAGAGCATTCCTAACTATAATAATGTTTGTTTCAGAGTTATTATTTGTCGCTAAGAAAAAGTTTAATTCTGATAATAACCATGGTTTAAAGTCTTTTAGTTTTGCGATATAGGCAGGAATTCTAGTAATAATATTTAGTTTTGTGAAGCCTATTTGTTTATCTAACATAAGACAATCATGGTCTGATAAAGGACAAGGAAGGATAGTGAAGGATCTACACTTTCATTTTAAATCATTGGAGATAAGGACTTTATTTATTCTGGTTTGAGTTTTAAATCTATGATCATTGTGTGTATAACAGAGTGATTTGTTATTTTTAGAATTATATGTATCATACAAATTATGAAAATGTATCCATTTCTTAAGAATTTTGGCAGTGGATGCTAGTCTAAGTGGACAACAACTTGTTGCATTAGAATTATCTAATAAGCAGTTAAAATCACCCCCTAGAATCAGATTCACTTCTGATATACTATCAATAAGATTGAAATGCTGTTTAGCAGTTGAAGCACCCAGTCCTGGGAACCAGTGAAGGTTAGCAAGCATCCAAATTATGTGATCGAATTTTAGGATAGTGATAGCTATTAGTCCCTCAGGTTCTTCATGCTTATAAAATATTTGAGGGCAGATAATATTATTCTTCCATAGGATCATCACTCCTCTCCTTTTAGACTTAAATGAAGCATGAGCTACTATCGTATAAATGTTTGGTTTCCAAACATCCTTTTCTGTATTTTTATAATGTGTTTCCTGTAGGAATATTATTTGTGGTTTGTTTAAGTTAAGGTGTCTCAAAAGGTTTGACCTCTTCTTTGAATTATTGATGCCATTTAAGACAAAGACATGGTGAGTTAAAGAGTAGTTTCTACAACAGTCAGTGATAACTGATTTTATTTTCTCAAAGCATTCAATGAAAAGTTGAGACTTCCAAACTTTGATTTGTTTAAGTGACATGTTTGCAAGAATCATGACTGTGAATATGATGTGAAGTATATTATAAGCAGGCCTAAGTGCATAAAGAAACAACAAAATAATCACACTAAAACAGAGAAAAAATTAATGTAATTCCCCAACACATAAAAGAATTCCCAATTTGAAAGATGAGATAAAATCAGTAAAACTGCTTTCCCAAACCATCATGAATATACCTATCAGCTCCAAAATGTACTAGTAAAGAGACTTGTTCTGTAAACATACAATTGATTGAACAGTTTCCGCTAAGTTATTAAAATTTAGTAAGGAAAAAGGAGAAACACACATATATTAGTATCTTAAGTTACATATGTAATACTGAATGCTGAGGTTTCTATCTTTGACATGAATTACTATAGGAGATCAAATGAGTTTAAAAGAAGTACAAAATTTTTATCTAATGCTAGAGTCAATAAGAATTAATATTTTAATTATGTCATCCAAGAATGAGAGGTAAAAAGTAAGTTGGGCACCCCTTTTATAATCTTTTTTTTTTCGGCTGTTCCCATTAGGGGTTACCACAGCAGATCATCTGTTTCCATTTCTTCCTGTCCTCTGCATCTTGCTCTGTCACACCAACCACCTGCATGTTCTCTCTCACCACATCCATAAACCTTATATTAGGCCTTCCTCTTTTCCTTACCTGGCTGCTTCATCCTTAGCATCCTTTTCCCAATATACCCAGCATCCCTCCTCAGCACATGTCCAAACCAACACAATCTCGACTCTCTGGCCTTGTCTCCAAACTGTGCAACCTGGGCAGACCCGCTTATATACTTATTCCTAATCCTATCTACCCTCATCACACCTAGTGCAAATCATAACATCTTTAACTCTGCCACATCCAGCTCTGACTCCTGCCTTTTTGTCAGTGCCACTGTCTCCAACCCATATAACATAGCTGGTCTCACTACCCTCTTGTAGAACTTCCCTTTCACTCTTACTGGTACTCGTCTGTCACAAATCACTCCTGACACTCTTCACTATGCACTCCACCCTGCCTGTACTCTTTTCTTCACCTCTCTTCCACACTCACCATTACTCTGAACTGTTGATCCCAAGTATTTAAACTCATCCACCTTCACCAACTCTACTCTCTGCATCCTCACCATTCCTCTATCCTCCCTCTCATTCACATACATATATTCTGTCTTAGTTCTGCTGAACTTCATTCCTCTCCTCCCTAGAGCATATTTCCACCTCTCCAGGGTCTCCTCAACCTGTTCCCTACTCTCACTACATATCACAATGTCATCTGCAAACATCATAGTCCATGGGGACTCCTGTCTGATCTCGTCTGTCAACCTGTCCATCACCACTGCAAATAAGAAAGGGCTCAGAGCTAATACTTGATGCACAAGCCAGTGCATTTCTTCGTGCTGGCCCCATGCCCAGATAAATGGGGAGGGTTGCGTCAGGAAGGGCATCCGGCATAAAACATTTACCAGTGAGATATGCACCCCTTTTATAATATATATTTCAAAAGGCTCATGCACATATATTAGAAAATATTGTGAACAATAGTAATTAACATCAAAGTAGCCTATAGCTTGGCTGCGACATTTATATCTAGTTAGAGTATATGTCCATCCAACTGAAAGTCTCTCATTTTGTATTTAAAAACATGTTAATTAACCAACAGCCTGTGTAAAAATCTTTGGGACAGTGTAATACGTATATAAAAAAATGCATAAATTATTGCTTGAGCATAGTTATTCATCAACACTCTAATCTTTTGTTCATCTATATTGTTCTCATCAAGTAAAAGCTGGATGTAAAAGTAAAAGCTCCCAAATATTTCTCTTAGGTTAACATTAAGGGGCTTCACTGTTACCTCAGTGAAATATATTAAAATACATTTTGTTAAGATGAATAGATAATGTCAGACTGCATTTATTTTTATAGGATTAAAAGTCTGAATTCATTGTTATCTATATTATTAGTAACAAGAAGTAGTGAATGACCAAATCAATAAAGGAAATCGAAGTGACTACATTAAAATGTGCTTAATGCTGACTGTTCACCAACACTGCAAAAATAAAACTTCATGTAGGCTATTCTTATAATAGTAATAATGCAGTGTCATATAGCTACTAAGCATTATTAAGTAAAGGTTAGTGAAGATTATTACATTTCCTGTATTATTAAAACAAACTTCTTTACATCACGCTCTATTTCATCTTCTGTTCATATGCAGATAATTGGGTCTATATTAGAACACCGAACATTCAAAATGTCGAGTGTTCTAATATCGAAACTACCAATCGAAAATACTAAACATCGAATGTTCAGAACAGCAAATTTTTTCCTAGGGAAAAAATTTGCTGTTCCAAAACACATACACACAACACAAGCACACCAACCAAACAGCAATCCACACACATACACCTAAAATCTTACACCTAACCCTACACTAAACTATACACACACCACTAACTATCCACTTACCTTAACCCAAACCCTAACCCTAAGTTCCATCACTATCGCACACTCACCTCACCTGCGCCCTAACCCTAACTCACCTAACCCGCCCTAACCCTCATGTCCACACAATCGCACACATACCTAACCAGTGCCCTAACCCTAACTCACCTAACCCACCCTAACCCTCATGTCCACACAATCGCACACATACCTAACCCACACTCAATCGCACACTTACCTGAACCTGACCCGTAACTTTCCAACAGAGCGCAGAAAATACCAAAGCAACAGAAACAGACAACCGAATTCTTTCCCTAGGAAAGAATTCGGTTTTCTGCTTCTTCGATATTTTCAGCTTTCGCTGAAAATGGGTCGATATTAGAACACTCGACATTTTAAATGTTCAGTATTCTAATATAGACCCAGATAATTTATTATGTATTATATTCTAACTATTCATCTTGTATCTATTTATTATTTATTTTACTTCTGCATGGTCTCCTTAACTTGCTCTTGTTTTCTAGACAATCTCAGTTGGAGTGTAGCTACTCTAGATATTTTACATATAATAGAGACATTTCAACAAACGTAGTAATGCAGGAGCAAGTTATATGTTTGTTAAGAAAAAGAACCTTATCATTAAATAGGTTGTATTGATGTAACAATGCTTGCAGTTTTTAAGTTTACCACCAGAGATCAACTCATATATTTTAATCTATGTCAGTGATGGTGAACCTTTTGGGCTCAGTGTGTCAATAATTCGGAGCATGTCTAACTTGACTCTGCTGGTGTGTCACCCCCCTCCCAAAAAAAAAAATAATAATAAAAAAAAAAATAATAAAATTAAAAAAAATAATAATAAAACAGCATAGCTCTCAATATATCATGGGTAAATCTCAACAGAATCAGGGTCAAAACTAGAAATAAGATAAATGGACAGTTTTAAACTGCTAGTACTATTATTTTTAGACAGTAACAGAAAAATGAGTGTGAAATAATATACATTTTCTGAAATAAAATAAGACTATAAATCTAATTATTGTCATTATTGTCTAAAAATTCAATAGTTTTAGGAGGGTTCAAGAGGGACAGTTGAGAGGAATGTAAAAACAGCACATTCCTAGAAATGCAGACTACTTGCCGTTTGCAGAAGTGTAACCACAAAGAGAAAATGTCAGCACTGCCCTTTGCAGACTGTATCAAGACAGTATACTGAAATAGTGTTTGAGGTTAATAACTTCCTTACCTCTGCAGGAGTGTTGTTGAACTGGGTCCTGGCACAAAACAGTTCAATGCACTTCACATGAGCAATGAATACAAAGCAGTTTCTATGGTAACTCAGGTGTTGGTGAACACTGGCGTGCCACCCAAAATGTTGTGGTGTGTCACCTTTGACACGCGTGTCATAGGTTCGCCATCACTGATCTATGGTAAATCTAGTTGTTTACACCTTTTATTCACCTCATAAAAGACAGATGATTCTTAGAAGTTTTTCTTGCTCAAGATTCTTACAATTATAAAAGCTTTTATATAACCAATATCTGACGACTGAACTGGACCTGAGGCCACTATCTTAGTGTGGCTATCTACAGTATCATAATCACATTTAACTGTGTGCTTATTCACCCTAACAGCTGTCAGCAAAATATTCTAAGAAGTAATGTTTGCCAGTGGCATCCAGGACCATCTCATACATGTTCTTGGCCCATAGTAATGAAGGATATGATTTTTTTTTATGTAACTGCCTTAATGTCTACAATTAGCAGGGCTACAGCACCTTTTTTTTGTATGTAACTGCCTTAATGTCTACATTTAACAGAGCTATAACACCTTCTCATCAAAAATATTATTAGATGACACCCATATAGACCCCCTAGTCTTGTGCAGCAATATGAAAAAAGCTGTTAACCAGGTTCTGCTGTACAAATACTCTGTACTTGTCTTCACCCTAGCAGAACTTCCTTGGCACTGAAGCTTGAGGATACAGTTATAACAAAACGTTGTCAAAAGCTTGTACAGTTTGCTGTCTTCAAGTATTACAAAATCAGGAAACACTACTAAAGACTTTAAATCCTGTGCATATTTATGTTTCTGAGTCTGGACTGATTCAGGTGTATACTTGTTTCTGTCAGCTTTAATTTAAATTAGTAATCATATTAAACTGTCATTTTCCAATTTCTAAACATCAGCTTGAAAATAGTAACTTTTTTATATAAATAAAAGAATCTAGCTTACTTAAATGCAGTGGTCTGAGTGTTTTTAACATCACTTAGGAAGTTTGAAGCTAAGGGTGCATCTCCAATACTGTTCCCTACACTTCCTGTAGGGTGCAACATAGAGAATACACCAAGAGTTTCCAGAAGCCTTAGGGAAGACAAGGCAGTTTAAAAACAGCTTGAGGGTCATCTCGAGGTAAGAAAAAGCTTCATCTCAAATTTAAACAACATTCTTTGAGTAAAAAATGGCTTAGTGAGGTAAAAAAAAGAGAAAAATGAAGCTAAGAAATGGTGCCATGTTTATTAGTGGATGTTAGTGTAACAGATACTCTAACATTAGTAAGACATTAAATTGAGGATTTAAGGTTAAATAAATGAAAAAAAACAGATTATCTAATGTAATTAAATTATTGTGACACTTAATATTATCTAGTTGGTTAAACATGCTGCATTAGTATTTTAATAAAGATTTATACATGTATGCAGCATGGAGCCCTCCCTCCAACTCACTTACAGAAGCAGCTGCACATATTAAATTTACTAACGATGCCTTATTTGGAAATCAACTCAGTTTTGTCTTTCTTTACTTTTTGGCTATACATTATCTAAGTATGCAATGAGATTAAACTTTTTTAAGCAATTCCTAAATATTATTGCTGTTAGTTAACTATTTCTTTGTGTATTAAATGATATTTAAACAGCATGTATTACCATAATGGTGCAGTAAATATGAATTGAGACAATAATCACTAACAAAAAAAAAGAACAAAATTTGGTTAGTTATTTACCAGTCGATTCTTTGAGAGTTGAATTTGTTGTGGCGGCTGAGGTCTCAGTTTTTTGTTTCTTCTTTTTGACATCATTCCATGTATTTTTCTCAGATGCTCTCTTTAAAGAAGACGGGGAAAGTCTGTATCCTCTTGGATGGTCGTTAGGTTACTGTTTGTTATAAAGGAGATAGTTTCATCCAGGTTATTAACGATTATTGTACCAGAAGAGAGGTGCATTTTGATTTTTCCTGGATAGAATATTTGGGCTCTGATGTTGTTTTGTTTTAGATGGTTGACCAGTGGCCAACATTTCTTCCTCATTTCCAGAATTCTCGCGGAGTAGTCATTGTCAAATCTGATAGGGTGTTGGTTAAATTTTAATGGTGCTTTCCTCCAAGCTGTTTTTAACACTAGTTCCTTATCAAGATACAAGATGAATTTTACAACAATAGATTTCGGTGTTGCTGTGGGGGATCCCAATCCCTCAGAGCCACACGCTCCAGGGATCTAAACCTTATCATCACAATGAACAAAACATGCTGGAGGGATAGGTTCCTGACCCAGAGACTCCCCATACTCTGGAATAGACTGCCCATACATGTCAAGCAGAGCGCCTCACTGGCCCTCTTCAAAAGAAACCTTGATAATTGGATGGGAGATAGGAAATTCACCCTGGGGATCATGTCAGTCGCCCTGCTAGACAGGAGCCCAGAGAAGTAAATATTGTGGGAAAACATGTCCAGGGATTTTTTATGGCTAGGCTTGCATAGGCCTTAGGGCCGATAGCCTAGTACCGACCTATAAACCTATGAACCTATGTGGGCACTGGCTTACCAATTGCCTTATGAGCTCTTTCTATACCAAATAGGGTTGCCATCTATCCAGCTTTTTTATGGACTATCTGGAAATCAAATTGATTCTCCAGCAGTCTGGAAAACACTGCACAAACTCCAGTATTCTATTTCAAAAAATTAAACAGACTGTCAGAGTTTGTTAAATCAGCTGATTTACTATGTTTTTTTTTTTTCTTACAGAAAAGCATAGTAAATCGGCTGAAAGCAGGCATCAGGAATGGAAATAGAGGGCATTCCCATCTACTGATGTCATAGTGATGTCACAAACTAGGCAGAACATAGGTGGGATAGGGGTCGGGAATGGGCAGGATTATGGGGTGATGCAAGGGGTGTGGGCTAAGTCCAGTTTTAGCCACACCGAATATGGTTACTACTCATCCCATTTGTCAGCAGGACACTCACGGATTGAGCCTTCTCATCCCATTGTTAGCATTCTTAGGCAGTGGGACGTTAAAAGTACCATTTTTCAGTGCATGCTGAATTGCCGTGGAAAAGCCAAAAATATTTCCGGTTATTCCACGGCAATGTGGCTACGTCACCAACCCGGACCTGCGGTTAGAAGTAGTCCCTGTTAGGACTGGGTGGTGTAATTCAAGTAGCAATTGGCTGCAAAGATTGGAGGGGGTGGGTATTCATGTTGGAGGAGCCCTACAAAGGTCGGAGCTGTAGAGCAGTTTTGTCTTAGTGCTCTACAGCTTCTAATAAGGAAAGGACTAAACTTTCCCAGCAAGAAGCCAGCCAGCCAGTCAGTCAGTCAGCAAGGAAGCCAGCCAGTGAGTCAGCCAGCAAGGGAGCCTGCTAGCCAGCCAGCAAGGGAGCTTGCTAGCAAGCCAGCAAGGGAGCCTGCTAGCCAGCCAGGAAGGGAGCTTGCTAGCCAGCCAGCAAGGAAGCCAGTCAGTTAGTTTGCCAGCAAGGGAGCCTGCTAGCCAGCCAGCAAGGGAGCCTGAGGACCAGCCAGCTAGCCCAGCCACTCCAGCAGACAAGAGAGCCAGTCATCCAGCCAGCCATTCCAGTAGGAAGGAAGCCAGCTAGCCCAGCAAAGACTGTGATAGTGGTAAATGCATAGTATTTTGTGGCTTTAGTTATTTAAAATGGGAACATTGTGCTTTATTTAAGTTTTTAATGTTTAGAGGTAAATGGGGGTGTAGTATGGAGTATTTAAGTCTGTGCAGTGGTAATGCTGAGATTTCCAAGTAGTAGTTTAAAATGGGAGTATTGTGCTTTATTTAAGTTTTTAATGTTTAGAAGTAGATGGGGGTGCAGTACGCAGTATTTAAATCTGTGCAGTGGTTATTTTGAGATTTTGAGTAGTAGTTTTTAAAGGTATAACACCTGTGTGTATGTATATGTAATTGTGGGGGGTATGATTTGGAGGCATTACTTTTTAAAGGCTGAACAGTGCGTATAGAAGTTTTGTTTATTTCTGGTGGGGGGCAGTCTTAAATATAAATGTAGTGTGATGTATTTCTATTGTCGTAGCTTTTTCAGAGTACATTCTGTTTGCAGATAGAAAATGTTCGAGCATAGGTTGCACTTTTTTGTGTGGAAATATGTGCAATTTAATGCTGTTTTCAGGAAGTTAGGATATACTGTTTGTGTAATTTTTCCTGTTAGTTCTTGCAAGTCAATGTGCATGTGGTACAGGCCTACCTTTAGAGGGGGAATGTTAATAGTTAACATAATGCATTTATTATTCTAGTAGGTACATGTAGCCAACTTGCTGAAGCTGATTCAAGATTGTTTTCATTTTTAGTTGTAAATGCGTGCATTTTATTTTTAATAAGGTTAAAATGTTCTGCTTTGCTTGTAATGTGCGAATATGGGTATGCTGATTTTGCTTTGGCCTGTTTATTGCCTTGCTGTGCTGGGTAAATTACTCTTAATTGCTATATTTTCAGGTAAAAGAGATCCATGGAGTCTGCCGTACATTGTAGTTTATTTTAGCTGCTCTTGCAAAAAGTATTTTTAAAAGGTAAAATGTTTACGGACTTTTTTCCTTTTTTTTTTTTGGTGGATGCATGCTCAGAAGTTAATGCAGTGCATTTGAGATTGTGCTAAACCATGTCGTCATTACTGGATAGTTTGCTTTTATAAGTAGCAAAGTTTGTATTTTGTTGTTAGTGGTGTCTTCAATAAATTTACAATGTATTGCTTTTATTATAATTCGATTACAGCCAGTGCTGCTGTGGGGCATGTTCGTTAATAGATCATTGCGCTGTGTCAGTTAGTGCTATACATTTATTTCTTTTAACTGCTGTGGTCTAAAGCTAAATTGGGTCTATGGCATCCACTGTGCATTCTCATTCATTTTAGTGTTTTTTTTTTTGCTAAAGTGAAAATGTGTTTAACTTTATTTTCTTGAGGGGTGGGGTGGGGGGCATGTTCGGCAGTAAAAATATTGCATTTCATTTTCTACAGGCTGTGTTAATGTCAAAGCTTTCAATGGCCAAAATGCCTCTAAATTACCTCATTTACTATTTTACAGTTTTCAAATGGTTTGTAATGTTAATTCTTTTTTGCTCCATTTCTCAGTTCTTTCATATGCCAATGTTTTTTTAAGCCAGTTCTTTTGCATGCCAATGTTTTTTAAGCCAGTTCTTTTGCATGCCAATGTTTTTTAAGCCAGTTCTTTTGCATGCCAATGTTTTTCATGCCAGTTCTTTCACATGCCAATGTTTTTCAAGCCAGTTCTTTCAAGTGCCAATGTTTTTCAAGCCAGTTCTTTCAAGTGCCAATGTTTTTCAACCAGTTCTTTCACATGCCAATGTTTTCCAAGCCAGTTCTTTCAAGTGCCAGTATTTGTAGCCAGTTCTTTCAAGTGCAAGTATGTGTAGCCAGTTTTTTCAAGTGCCAATGTCTGTATTCATCCATCTAAATCCCCTTTTTCCCATTTTTGCACATGGGGTCATTGGGACATCATTTAACAGTGGCAATCATCGAGAGCCAAGGTCAGTTCCTTCTCAGGTCTTCATTGAATCTGTATCAAAGAACGTTAAGCTGCTTCATGTTTCATATGTCAATGTTTTTATGATTGTTATCAGGTGCCAGTCTTTTTCAAACCAACAATTTCACATGCCAGTGTTTCTAGCCAGTTCTTATGTGTGCCACTATTTCTAGCCAGTTCCTTCATCCACCAATATGTGTTACTGCACCCTACTAACACGGTTTTGATAAATATGTTGCATATCAGGTAAGTACAGATTCAAGAATGAAGAGAGGAGCAGCAGCTTCAACGCAGTCAACCAGCAACAAGAGAATGTGCAAGTGGCAGGGTGTTTGGTAAATGGAATTCGACTGGATCAAGAGATGTAGCGATGTCAAAGCATTCTGCAGGTACTGCAAGAAAGAATTTCTAGTGACCCACGGTGGAAGAAACAATGTTGCAAGACATGGAGCAACTGAACAACATAAGACTGCTATTCTTCAAGCTAAATCCAGTCACCTGATGACAAAGTGGGCAAGGAGCATAAACATTGAGGGACTAGAACTTAGGATCATTGCAGCAAAAGACTCTGAGGTGTTCCATCCTGTCAAGCACAATGTTTCCTATAACAGCTTGGACTGTGCAGTAAATTTGGCCAGCCAGTCGTACAGTGACTTGGACATTGCAAAGAAACTATCTTGTGGAAGAACTAAGGCTGAAGCCATAGTCAAAAATGTTTTGGGACCGCACTCATTGGAATGCCTCCTGCATGACCTTCAAAAACCAGGCACTTCATTTGCAATTTCATCAGATGCTTCCAACAAGGGGAACATAAAATTATTTCCACTTGTTGTGAGGTATTTTTCTAAAGAGGACGGGGTGGTGAATGGCCTTTTGGACTTCTGTGAAGACCCTGATGAATCTGCACAGGCTATATTACAGCAAATTTTGAACATTATGGAAGGCACTCCTTGCCCTGGAACAGCATTTCAGCATATGGGGCTGATAATGCCAGTGTGAACTATGGGAAGAAAGCTTGTGTGTATGCCAGATTAAAAGAAAAGTGCCCATCACTCTAGAAGGCTAACTGTGTTCCCCACATCATTCACAATGCAGCCCAAAAAGCTGCAGCACAACTACCATACGACGTGGAAGTATTTGTAATGAAACTTTTCAGCCATTTCTCAGTTTCTGCCACAAGGACCAGAGATGTGAAAGACTTCTTTGAGTTTTGTGGCATGGAATTTGAGAGTCTGTTCAGACATGTGCCAGCAAGGTGGCTGTCACTACTGCCAGCCATTGAAAAAGTAGTGAAAAATCTCCCAGTGCTCCAGTCTTATTTCCTCTCCTAGGAAGAAGAGGAGACCCCCCGGCAGATATGGCAGTTCTTTTCAGCTAATGAGCATGGTGAGAATGCATTGCCTACACTGCCCCAGTACTATTTGCACTTTCTCTGTGCTGTTCTTGTCAATTTTTATGAACATATAAGTACATTAGAAAAATCAGGACTTACTACCATGGAAACTTTTTATGTAATGGTCTCTCTGAAGCAAAAACTGCAGGCAAGAGCTGAAGGTGCTTTCTTTGGAAAGAAACTTAGGGCATGTATGAGCACATTAGACAGCACTTCTGCTAACAAACTGAAAAGAGACTTCATTGTGTTCTTGGAGACAGCAGTGAAGTACTTGGAACAGTGATTTGATTATACTGAAAACAACTACTTGTTTACACTGTCTAAATTATGTCTAACTGAGCCCTTTGCTTTCAGTGACATACTCAATGTGACCACTGCCCGAGTCTGCAGGATGTAGATGAAGACCATCTTTTCAGGGACTACTTGGCAATTAGGCCCTTTCTCGAACAGTTATGTAAGACAAGCTTGACCCCAGGAGAAAAGCAGGAGCGGCCTTAGGTCAACTGGTGCCCTAGGCAAAAGGGTTCCATGGCACCCCCACCACACCACCTGGTGCCCCCATCCTGGGCTACACCAAATAAGTACTGGAAAAGTGCCTCTAATAGAGTGGCACCCTAGGCGGCCACTTAGTTGACCTATGCCTAAGGCCGGCTATGGAGAAAAGTGGCTGAAGCTTTTCAGAGAAGGGCCTGAGCTGACTGCACTGTACCCAGTAATTGCTAGGGTATTATTTATACCGACATCAAATGCATTTGCAGTAAGAGGTTTTTTTTTGGTGAAAGGTAAATGGACATATGTGCAAAACCGATATAGTGTAGACTTGTTAAAAGCCGAACTAATGATGACTGTAAATTACTGGATGAAATCTAGTGACTTTTATTCACAGTGGTGCAGCGGTTAACTTTGTCGCTCCACAGCAAGAGGTTTTCTGGTTCGATTCTCGGCTGGGGTGCCTTCTGTGTGGAGTTTGCATGTTCTCCCTGTGTTCGCGTGGGTTTCCTCCGGGAACTTCGGTTTCCTCCCACATTCCAAAGACATGCATCTGGAGCATTTCTCCCCGGGCCTCCACTGAAAACAGGCTCTGTGGAACCTAGTTGGACTTTCCCGGTCAACAAATGATAAATAAATGATAAATAAATAAATAAATATTGTTTCAAACCAGGCCCTTCTTCAAGCCATAAAATCAAATTCAAAATATACTTTAAAAAAAAGTGATTTAGTGTACTAGTGTGCAGTATGTAGTACTAGGGTGCAGTATCTAGTTTTGTGTTTTTCTTTGCTTTAGCCTTAATTTATAATAAAAACAGTGGGCAGGATTCACGAAGCCTCCGTGTAAGTGTTATAACTCATACACGGAGGCTGCAGTTAAACGGTGTGATGTCAGCATGCTCTGCATATTCATGAGAGCATGCTGAATCACACCTAAGGCTAACACGGTCCGTGTAAGACAGTAGGGGCGTGTCTGTAGGCTGAGCCATGTAAGCGGACACGCCCCCAGAAGAGGAAAAGTGCCCAAAGTAAACACCCACTACAGAGTTCATGGAAATGTGAATAAACACAACACAACACATGCCCCCACAGACTACGAACATAAAATGTACAAATGAACATCTCATAATCTTTTTTTTAAATTGGAAAGATGTTTAACCGTGAGTGCGCTCGTTTGCGTGGGCGTGCCCATAGCGCAGCCACAGTTAGCAGTCAGTGGGAAAGCATATAAGAACTAAATATGCAAAGTAAGCCAAGAAGCAATAGCATAGCAGTAGAGATGTTGGCTGAAGAGCAGGCATTCATGGTTCGAGCCCCCACAACACCAATTTTTATTTTTAGCAAACTAAGCACGAAACAAGTCCCTGACAAATATGTACACATAAAATCACATTTTATGTAAAATGTAATGAAATAGCCCATTTATATTGAAGAAATGTGAGGTAACAAAACTATGAAAAATGCCAGATGTGCCCATAGCTGAGCGACAGTTTAACAGGGTGAGTGCATCTGCCCATAGGTGAGCAGTGGTTTAACTGGTGCAAAATGAGTGCCCGAAGCTGAGCAATAGTTTAACACGCTAAAGCTATGTGCCCCTAACATAGCTGAGCGTAATATGCGTGCTGATAGCCAAATGAGGCTTAAAGCAGTGTACCCCGTTTGCGCGGAGCTGCGCACCACACAAACACACTAACCGACGGGCAACGTTGAGCAAGCCGTATCAAAACTGCCTTTACACAGACACACCCCTCAGCATGTCTAGACTATCATAAAAAATAAAAAGTAGTGGCCAGGTTCGAACCCAGGATACTATACACCATAGTCAAGGTACCAAACCACTAAGCCATGACAGCAGTACCTATAAATGCAATAATAGCTAATATATAGGAATGAATACAAACTGGAGCACGACAATGCAGGTTTACTGAAGTTGATACAATTCCAAAATGGCCAATCACAGATATGTGCAGGAAAAATGGACTATATAAGCCCCATAGGTGGGAATACACGGCATAAACGATTGTAGAACTGAACTGCAGGCAGAATGACAGGAGTAGGAGAGGGTAGTTGCTTTCGAGCACAGAGGTGGGGCATTGAGGAGTCCAGGTACATGGTCTGGCTCCTAGTCCACAATCATGAGGCCCAACTCATGCAGGGCCAGGTCCTCTGGGGAGCATACAGGGCTGAGGCGTGGGACCGGTTGGCTCATGATCTCACCAGTGCCACAGGGATTCCAAGGACTGGTGAGCAGGTCCGTCACCACCATGCGGACCTGAAGAGACACAAGCAGGACCAACTGAACCTTTGGATCCAGGAGGCCCGGCAAATGCCCAACGCCCCACTACTGAGTAAGTTACATTTAATTATGTATGTAAGAAATTAAACTAGCTGATATTATGGAGATGTGTATTCCAATATTACTTCATTTATATGACAGCTGCAGGTGTCCATTCTGCGAACCGCAGAGCCTATGGTGATAGGCTGGTGCGGTTGCACCACCAGGCAGGTCAGTAATCCACTACCAGTAACTGTAAAGAAATATAAAATTATGACAGTCAGCAAAAGAGTGCAGTGTAGTCACTAAGGAATAAAATGTGCAAGTAACAGTGTGAAAGTGTCTGCATATATTGCTTGATTACAAAAGTGTGTTGCAGCCTGTAAGCCAAAAAGAAAAATGAAAATGTCTGACATAAATTCTGAAATAAAAATGCACCACCTGTAAGAAAATAGTATACAATCTGCAGCAGGCTGAAAAGTATAGCTGCAGAAGATGATGAAATCACATGTGTGAAATATTTCCCTGTTGAAATACTGAAACATGACAGAAGTGGGACTGCTGGAAAGAATTGTAATAACTACAGGTAAAACATGTCAATAAAGCCTAGAAGTAAGTACCATCCTGAACAGTAAAATGAAAACAAGTGAGAGAGTGTGAGAAAGTGTCATGAATCCAGCAATACAGTAGTAATAACCCCTGAATAAAGTATACTGCAGTCAAGACAGAATGAAATGCATGTGAGAATCAAAACCAAACAGCGAAATCTGTTCAAAGTGTTGCTGCATCTGGAATGTGTATCCCAAGATCTGGATATGTTGCTCTCAGTCTGCAATATGCAGATAGGATGATTGTCTGATATACCAAACATCCACACTTGTCTACAGCTATATAAAGCAAATGTAGCAGGATGATGTAGCTGAACAAAGCTAGATATGAATGTGTATGAAGAACAATAAAATGTATATTGATGTTGCAGTAACAGTCCTATCACCAAGTTGAAATAGTTATCATATAGGAAACTGTAGTTAGAACAGTAGTGTGTATATAGGTTCATAGGTTCATAGGTTTATACTAGGCTATCTGCCCTAAGGCATTTATAAGCCTAGCCCAAATTATTGTGGCTTACGCCACCCCTTATATGAAAAAATACTGTGCCCATTAGTTTGTTGTGCCTCTGTCCAGCAGTGACACAGAGATGATTCCTGGGGTAAACCTACGATCTTCCATCCACAGGTCTAGATTTCTCTTGAACAGAGTCAGCGAGGTGCTCTGCCTCACATGGACCGGGATTTTATTCCACAGCATAGGGAGTCTCTGAGTGATAAATCTATCCCTCCAGCACCTCCTATTTATATCCGTGCTAAGGTTTAAGTCGCTTGCTCTAGTGGTTTTGGTGGATTTGGATTTTTTGAGGTGGAGCATGTCCATTAATTCGGGTTGGACATGGCCTTGTATGTCAGGCACATGTCACCTCTGAGCAGACGGTATGCGACTGAATAGAGCTGGAGTTTCTTCAATCTGGCAGCATATGACAGATTTTGGAGTCCCTTTATCCTTTTGGTGAGGAACTTTTGGGGTCTCTCCAATTGCTGCAGATGTCGGGTGAGATACATCCCGAATGGGGCATTGTACTCGATCATTGGTCTGATAAGTGAAGAGTACAGGGGAACAGTGACCTCACTAGATCTGTATGTGAATCCCTTCATGATCAGGTGGGCAATGTAGAAGGTCTTTCTAACCACTTTAGCAATGTGAGTGTCAAAAGAAAGGCCACTGTCAACCTGGGTCCCCAGGTCCCTGATAACCTCTTCTGTGCTTAGTGGATTGCCACCTATATGGTAGCTTGGGGTTACTTTGTTTTTCCCGAAGGGTATGACTATACATTTTTTGGCGTTTAACTTCAGGCCATGGCTCTGGCACCAGCTATCTGTTTCCGTGAGTCCCTTCTGAAGGATATCCGTGTCCGATGCACTTTCCACTATGGCCCAGTTTGCAGTCGTCTGCAAACTTTGTCAGCCAAAGTCCTCCCATGTTGGCCTGTACTTCTGAGAAGTAGATGCCAAACAATAGGGGGCCAAGGACCGAGCCCTGTGGGACACCACTTGTGACCGGCTTGGAGTCTGACACAGCCAGCAACTCTAACCCTGTGGGTTCTGTCCTTAAGCCAGTTTGCAACCCATCTTGTGACATATGGGTTTACATTTAAGCTGGTAAGTTTTTCTACAATACCCGAGTGGGGTATTGTGTGAAAGCTTTGCAAGGTCAAGGTAGGCTGTATGGACTGCCTTTCCTCATCAATGGCCTTGGTGACTGTTTCAAGAAGTCAACCAAGTTCAAAAGGCATGATCTTCCCTTGACAAAGCCAAACTGGGTCGGGTCCAATGTCTGCAAGTCCCTATATCTTTGTTTATGAGCTCCATTATGATCCTCTCCATAGCTTTGCAGACTAGACTTGTTAAGCTTATGGGGTGGTAATTACCAGGGTCCGTAGAGGCACCGCCTTTGTGGAGTGGGACCACAGTTGCCGTCACGCCACTCCTTGGGCACGTATCCTGTGGTAAGGCTAAGATTAAACAGCTGCCTTATGTGCGGGTTTAATTCCTCATTTAGCTAGTGTAGCACACAGCCGGGGACACCATCCGGTCCCATTGATGCTGTGTTTTTAGCTTTAGAGAGCAGCTTTCACCTGCGCATTTGAGATGTCGGGAGGCTACACTCGGCTGGGATAGTTATCTCTCCTTTAGGGGAGAGGGGTGAAGTTTGCACTGAACCTGTCTGCCAGTATGTTGGCAATGTCTGTGGGTTCAGTGATTTTGTATCATTTTGGACTAATTCTGAGCATATCTGGGAGTTTCCACCCAGGTTCCTAACATTGCTGAAAAAGGCCTTATGATTGTCCTTTGAATCCATGGCAATTTTCTCTCAAAATTGGCCTTAGTTGATTTTATGAGTGCTCGTATTTTTTACTAATAATGATCAGGGGTGACTTCCCTTTATGGATTTTGTTCTATCATGTAATAGCTTTCTCCTCTTATTGTAAAGTTTGTTAATGGCTGGGGTCCACCAGACTGGACGTTTGCCCTTTGTGGAAAGAGTCTTGGTTTTATTTGGGATTGCCTGATCCATGCAGTCCTGGAGGTGTTCATAGAAGGCATTTGTAAGGGCTTCCGCAGCTTGGGTTGTGGTTTCCTCTGGCTCAGGGGCCTTGAAGGATACCACACCAGTCTTGAGTAGTGTGAAGTTTGCTTTAGAAGTTCTTCACTATGGTCTTTTTGCTTGGGGTGGGCGGGATGTGGATTTCCAGTGAGATTAGTTTATGATCAGATCTCACCAATGAGGGATATACTTCGTGTGGAGCATTTTATCCCCATGTTTGTGACAATGAGATCTAGTATATTTTCTCCTCTCGTGGGAACAGTGACTAGCTGTTCCATGGCATTTGAATTTATGAACTCCAGGAACCGTTGGGCTAGAAAGTTAGGGCTTGAGTAATGTTCCCAGTCTATATTCGGTAGTTGAAGTCACCCAATATGATGGTGTTTGGAGATACATTTATACCCTCCAGTGTCTTCAGGAAGGCTGTGTGGGGTTCCTGAGTTTGAGAGGGTGGCCTGTAGCATGCTACAATTTGTAGAGCAGTTTTGCCTATGGTTAGTTGCACCTGGATGGTTTCCGAAGCTTCGTGCGTTGCCACCAACCTGGAGGTGTGAGTATCCTTTATGAATATGGATACACCCCCTCCTTTTGTGGTGTGGTCCGGGTTTTGGGGCGGGACCGCATGATATGAGGTAAAACCTAATAGTGCCGGGGTGCTCTCAGGAGCCTTGAACCAGGTTTCAGTTACAGCACAGACATCGATGTTCTGATATCTGTAGCTATTAGAAATGTACAGCATATGTATTGGTATTTGAAGGTGTTAATATTATTTTCTTCACCCCACCCTATAACCACATATAACCCATTCCACGTGAAAATGGTATGTGCAATCACAATTAACACCCCTGAATGTTTGTCCTGTTGGGTCATATATATTTGCATGTCCGTTGATGCATCTGCCCTGTTCATACATCCAAACCTGATGGCCTGTTGCCATCAATTAGCCTTGCATGTTCTTGGACTGTGTATTGCTGTTCAAATTATGCATGTGTTATGCACGCTGTTCAATGGTGTGAATATCTGGGTGTTTGGTTAATGGAAATACTAATGCATGCTGTTATAACTAATTGTTAATGGTATTATATGTCACTAACCCAAACTGTCATGACATAATGCAAAATATAGGACGACAGGGAAGGCGGGTTCCAGCGGACCCACCTTTCCCACCTCAGCTGGCGAGTGCACCTGGCACTAGTGCCGAGTCTGGACCCTCCTCCAGTGGCCCTGTGCCACCTGTGGGTGGAAGCGCTGCAGGGGATGGGGCTCACCCCCCCTCTGCAAGTGTGGCCGGAGGAGAACCACCACTCACCCTCCGTAGCATCCAGACTGTGGTGCGTAGGGAGATTCGGGACTCTGTTCTCAAACCCCTACGCCAGCTTGAGGCACGGGTGGCACAACTTACGGGCATGCCTGTTGCCCGGCCTACACAGCCCCCAGCACAGCCCCATCCTGGGCAGTGAAGAAACAGTGGCAACTGCCTATGGGTGGGGATATCAGTTCCACTGTTGCCATCTGTGGGCTCATGGGCTCTGGATATCCAAACCTCCGTCCCCGTCAATTGTGTAACCCCCCCATACGTGTCATACACCGCCCCTGTATGCGTCTTGTTTGTCTTGTCTGTTTACCTACCCAACCTACCTCCCCAGCTGTACCGACTTCCTTCACCTGACATACCACTCTCACCTAAAAAAAAAAAGGGCACTCTGTACCCACAAAAAAATCACGCCCCATACATAGCTGCCCATTCCTCACACATGTCTGCTGGACATGGAATCTATCAATTACAATTGGCTGTACAACAAGTATTATTGTTGTCCTGACACCTCTCTCAGGGGTGGAAGGTTTCAAATGTCACACCAAATTACATACATATGCACAGCTGTTGCTGATGAAGAAATGGGCAGCTATTGGCCTTACCTACATCCCTCCTGCAAATCCCAAGCTTGTTTCCCTACTGTCTTACCCTCTTTGTGACCCCTTTTTCACCACTTTCCTGTCTCCCCATTTTCATTTCTTTCAAAGAAAATAGCGGTGTCGCCAGAGTAAGCACTGGTAGCGGTTGTAAGGGTGTCTTGGCGTATGTGAGTGGAGCTAACCGCCAGTGCACATCGTGAGCTCAGCAAACCAGCTAACCTGGTTACAACTGCTTAAAAGTGCCTTAGTCACTTTGATTGACAGGTCCTGTACTCAGTTCAAAAGCAAAATAAAATCCCACTGTCAGTCCCAAACCCAGGACCTTGTAAACACTAGTCTGTATGACCTACCACTAAGCCATGACTCTTATACAAGAACATTGTGCTAAAATAAATATAACATGTAATAGTAGGGATGAATGTAAAGGGAATATAGGATGTGTAGTACCCAAAGCATGTCATGTAGAATTACTGCCAAAACTACTGGATTCCCATAATAGTAGTGTGTGAACAGAAACAGCCATGCTAGTTGTTAGCTTGTAGGTAATAATGTCAGTTAATGTACAGATATAAATGTATGTATATGTACACATATATATATATATATATATATAAATATATATCTATATATAGTTGTAGGTGTCATTGTGCATACACACTTACTACAGGGAACAGGAGAGAGGAATGGAGAAATGTGAATCTACAACACAGCCTGAATCATGAGAGAGAGATACTAACCTTTACACTCACAGAACAGTGTCCACAGCATACCAGCATGGTCCCCACCCTTACAATCTGAAAGGGCAACGCCTATCCCACATACCCTTTTATAGCACTGACCTGAAATCACAGTGAGAACTGCAATCAGTACACAACTGGCTGTATGCAATTAGCAAATGCTGGCTTACAATTGGTGCAGAGGCCATCACATGGACCTATGCAGATACCTACAAAAGCATCCAGTACTAACACTCCACACATGCAATACATTCATTGCACTGTCTGGAAGCAGACAGAGGGAGAGAGAAAACTGAGAGAGAGAGAGAACAAAAAAAAAAACCTACACACTGTGACTCTGTGACTCTAAGCTGTCAGCAGTGACAGTGGCAGCAGCAATCAGAAGCAGTGGTAACGCAACCAGCTGCGACAAACACAGGTAATGCAAAGTAGCAGGTTAATAGTGTGCATACTGTGAACCCTCCAAATGTGTCATAGGTCTGTATCTATAGGTATGTCCATGTGATATGTTGTGTGTACGTACTTCCACCAAAAGGGCATGACGATACATTACATGTCAATCAGTCTTAGGCCATAATCCTGGCAGCAGTTGTCTGTGCGTTGCCCTCAGAAATGGCTGTAGTGACTGCTTTGAAAGGTTATCCAGGTTCAAAAGGCAGGATCAGCCCATCACAAAGGCACACTGGCTGGGAACAAGTATCTGCAGGTACCCGATATCACTGCATATGCATCCCATACTGCATAATTCCATAGCTTAGCAGACCAGGCCAGCTATGCATATGATGTGGTAGTTCCCAGGGTCAGTCGAGGTGCCTCCTTAGTGGTGTGGGACCACTGTTGCTGTATGCCACTGTCCAGGTACATATCCTGTAGTATGGCCAAGATAAATTCTCAGTGTTATATGCGGTTGTATGTCCTCTTGGAGTGCAGGTAGCACACATCCAGGGATACCATGAGGTCACAGTGATGCTGTGTGTTCTGCTCTGCTGAGGGCGGCCCTCACCTGGACATGTGAGATGATAGGGAGGTTACATACAGCTGTGATAACTATTTCAACTGGTGGGGGAGAAGCAGGGGGGATATGTGCACCAAACCTGTCTGCAAGACCATTGCCAATATCCGTGTGTTTGGTGAATGTTAAGTAGGTGTGTATTAACACAGAGCATATCTGAGGCATTTGGTCCATATGTGTGACATAACTGAAGAAGGCCTTGTGGTCATCCATAGTGTCTGTGGCCATTTCCCTCCCAGAGTAGGCCGTGGCCATTGTTATGATGGACCGTAGCGTAGTACCAGTGCTGACCACAGATGCCTTCCCTTAATGTGAATGTGCTGTGTCCTGCAGTAGCCTCCTGCTATTGTTATACAATCTACCTCTGTCTGGGGTCCACCGGACAGGATGCCTAACCTTTGTGCATAGGGTCTGGGTTAGAAATGTGTGTGCAACTTCCATGCAATCTGTGGCATGTCCGTGGTAAGCATTTGCAAAGGGGTCAGCAGTGTGGGTTGTGGCTTCCACTGGCCCAGTGTGCTGCATGGATACCATCTCAGTCCCAACAAGTGAATAACTGTCTAATCTCATACATATCCAAGTAGTCTACTGTGCTGGTGGTGGTGGTGGAATATGTATATCCAGGCCGAGTAACTTGTGTCCACATCACACTAGTGGATGGCGTCCCACATACAGTACCTTGGGATGAACCCAAATTGTGAGGTTGTGCATTGGACCTGTCAGTGTGTGCTGACCGATGGGGCATGCTACTATGTTGTGTGGAATGTGGCAGGTATTGTTGCACAGGTGTTGGCTGAGCACTGATATCTGGCCATGTACATGTGTATCCACCATGACACACAAACATGCAACATATGGGAGTAGTAGTATATCACTACACATGAGTATCATGTATAGTATGTGTGCCATATATTGCTGACATAGTCTGCTGATATCCTGTTTGTGTTCTCTTCCAGGGAGATGGCACGTCAGCGTAATCCCACCTACTCTGCAGCGGAAGATGAGGAGATCCACCAGAGCCTGGTGCGAGAGTATGACATCCTGTTTTCCCGCACCAGTCAGAATCAGCAGGAGAGATCTGCACTGTGGCAAGACCTTGTCCATAGTGTAAATGATATTGGCACACATAATAGGACATATGAGCAGGTACGACATCACTGCAGTGATTTAATCTGAAGCGTCCGTCAGCGTGCATCAGATATCCACAAGCAACAGATTGCCACAGGAGGTGGGGTGGCCACACAACCCCCCCTCACCATACTGGAGGGGCTACTCCTAAGTGTTGTGGCTTCAGCCCCGGAACAGCAACAGCAGTACACCTACATCATGATGGAGGCTGGATCCACACAGTAGCACGACATGGAGCATGCAGGTAATATGCCATATGTACACTTGACTGTTCTGTACACTGTTAGTTTATGCATGTGTAAGGTGTGTCCGTGGTATGTATCTGTCATCATAGTATGTAATTGTGCATGTGTGATACTGGCAATATTAGCAGCTGACGTGTGAAAGGCAACTGGTGTACTACTGCACTGTATCATATGCAATATCAATGGCACAGTTGTGCCCACTGACATTAATCTCATCATTTCTGCAGGTCCCTCTGGGGTTACAGCAAGGCAGGCCATCCATGCTGCTGAGTGTGTTTAACATAACCTATAATAGTCCTGATAATGCTAGTAACAGTAGTGTAACTCAGTAGTGCTCTGTGTGTATACTGCGGGGTGTGCATGTGTGCAGGTGTGTCTGTGCCCATGTGTGCATGTGTGCATGTGTGCAGGTGTGCCTGCGTCCATGTGTGCATGTGTGCATGTGTCCACGTGTGCATGTCTGCATGTGTGCATGTGTGCATGTGTCCATGTGTGCATGTGTGCAGAAGTGCATCACTGGTAACAATGTCTGGAGACTGTAAACTGTGTTTTCTGTCTTCCTCCCACAGGTTCTGGAGCTGCTCTGGTGACCTGCAGCAGGGAACCTGAATCTTGTGCCACGGGTACTGGTAATGATGATATTTGTGTAATGGTACAGGAAGGTGTGTCAGGGTCTGCCATTGGTCAGCCAATTGACAGTACACAGCTGTCAACTCCATCATTGCGCACAGTCATCCTGCCAGTACATCCTTTGTCACCATTGTCCCTAGGTGATGGACAATATACAATGGGCATAGACCAGGGTAATGTTGTACCTGTGGCACATGCGTCCCCACACAGCAGCCATGGGCAGGGTCCTCTGATGGTACCACACAGACAGTTGCCCATGGGTTCTCGTGGGAGCATCCGTGGGCGTACTGCCTCTGGCCGATGTGCCCAAAGAGGTCTGTCAACCTCAGCTATGTTTCAGACTGTCATGCAGGCACAGTCGCGTATGGAAAGGTACACCAGACAGGGTCTGAGGGAGCTGAGAGCATGTCGCACAGCCATGACAGACAGTATGCGTGACATTGCAGATGCTATCCGTAATTTCACCGATGTCATAGACAGACGTTGTGGGGACATATTACAGCAGTTCCACAACCAAATGTCCATGAGCCAGGGCAATGGTGGGTGTTTGCGACGTCGACTTGGCTGTATGCTGGCAACAGCAGCAGCTGGCAGTCGGCGCGGACGACAACAGGCTCGCGCACGCCCCCATAGTGCCAGCAGCAGCCCCAGCAATGCTGGGTCTGTGCTGTCATCGGAACACCCCAGGAGACCACGTGCACGTGGCTCTGGACAGTCTCAACAGGGACCTGTGTCCAGTCAACACACTCCCACTTCTGATGACAGTACCCAGTCTGGCTTAGTACTGGATACGGTCCGTAGCACCCCTGCCAGGCACAGGTACCGTGTCTGTGCCCACAGACACTGATCTGTATGACCTGCCAGGTGCAGTCTGTGGCTGTCCACAAACCCCTGTATATGGCAGCCATGAGGTGGAACTGTGTGCGTGCATACACACATGCGAAATGTTAACACCTAGGGCGACCACATACATGCACACACTGCACCAACTCTGCCCCACCCTGTACTGCTGCCCCTCACCAACACACATACACACACATGTCAATTGGTGGTATCAGTGGCTGACTCAGGCATACCTAATTCACACCCTGTGCATATGATGACACTGTGCCACCTCCTGCAATCTTCAACATCATTGTGGGAACAGGTAAACATGTTGCTGATGCACAGGGTGACTACATAGAAGTGTATTAGTAGTATCATGTTGGTAACAGTACAGTGTGCTGCTATGACTGTATGTATATCCCAGCATGCCCACTGCAGTAACTGTATGAATGTCCTGAATTGTTATCTGCACCCATAGTACATACCAAAGTGTAACAGCTGCACATAATTGCATGCCGGTGGTAAGGTTGTCAACAGATAGCCGCATACATGGGTAGCACAGGGGGGAAGATAACGCAAGTAGTGATATGCAATGGTGGACATGTACAGTAATGCTGTCAAGTTGCCCACAACGACTATGCAATGTGGATGTTCGTGCATGTAGATATGTGTGCAGTACCAATGTAATCCAAATCACAAATAACTATGACATACTATCATTTCTACCATGGGCATCTGTGCTGTGTATTCCTGGGTACATGTTGATAGTGCCTACATATTTGCATTGTTACTTACTGTTATTGTTACCCCTTCTTTGTTGTACAATGCACTACTTCCAGCCCTGCTTACTGTAGCTTTGTTTGCATGCATGTTCGCTTGGGGTTCCCTGGAACACTGCTTACACCTGCAATGCAGAGTTACAGTGCTTCTGTAGACTCCTAGTGACATCTGCATAGCGTATGATACGTATGTCAACTTTACACATAACAGAACATCACTGTCTGTCCTGTACGCATGTACGTTGCCTGTGACACATTGCACATGTCTTACCTGGCATTTACCCACGTGTGCAGTCATATATGCCAGTGCTATGAAACAGTAGCGGTACACCCACACATACACACCTTCAGTATGTTGTTCCCCATTAGCCCTATGTGTTGGTACTCACCATGGCAATCACACTACTAGGGCAGCATGTGCAAAGGTAACCTTTGAATTACCTCTATGGTCCAGTTGTGGTTTATGTGAGTCATGTGGCAATGTCACAGCTGCCACATGTATGCAGTCAGCAATCACCCTTGGCCAGGAACGTACAACACATATGTGGGATGCCACCACACAGCCAATCTGGGGACTGAGCTCTCTGAACCCAGTAATGCCATACCCTGTCAGGTGGCATGTCATATATACGACATCCTGGACAAACTTCAACCCCAATCCCTGCTGCTACTATTGATAAAACCCCTGAAGATGTTTCTGATAGTTTTGACCAATTCTTTACTGAGACTTTTCAAGCCCTAGCTAGCCATCTACCTCCTAGCTCCCCTGGTCCGGAAAGTAGCACCCCTAGAAACCTACTTGCGTTCAGCTGCCAACGAATCACCACTTCACTTCTCCGTACCTTGATTGAAAAAGTGAAACCCACTACACTTTCTGCTGATCAACTCCCTGCCGAGTACCTACAAAAGTCAGCTGATGCTATTGCTTACCCCGTCTCAAAACTAATCAAACGAACCATGGTAGAATCTAAATTTCCCACCATCTGGAAAATATCCTATGTAATCCCACTTCACAAAGGAGGCAGCTCTACTGAATTCTCCAATTATAAGCCAATAGCTATACTCTCTCCATTTGCAAAGGTTATGGAAACTTTATTCATAGACAATTCATGCACCACCTAATCCAAAATCGCCTTATGGCAGACACTCAGCATGGCTTCCGTCCTCATCACAGCACTACCTCAGGCCTCCTAGCCTTTACTAACACCATAAACCATACTTGCAACACTAATTATATATCCTCAGCCCTCTTTTTGGATCTTTCCAAGGCATACGTAATGGTTGATCACCAACTTGTAATCCACACCCTGCAAACATTCTGTCTAGATACTGGAGCCTTCCAATGGTTACAATCCTACCTGCATGGTCGACAGCAGGCTGGCCTCTGGCAGAACAAACTCTCTAACCTTCTACCTAACACCCTCAGAGTACCACAATGCTCTATACTAAGGCCGTTGCTGTTCTCCATCTTCATTAACGACCTTTATACTGTCATCCCAAAAGTCTGCTGTATCCAATATGCTGAAGACTCTACTCTGATCTGCTCAGCCACATCTCCAGTAGAGTTATGGTCAGCTACCCAGACCACCATTAATACAATAGAAAACTGGCTTTCTGAACATTGTCTGATCCTAAATCCCAAATAAACTAAACTGCTGTTATTTCACCAACACAAAGGTCTACCGCTTTCACCTTTACCATAACATCAACTGATGGCACAATAATCTCCCCTGACCCATCTACTAAACTATTAGGTGTCATCATAGACAATAATCTCAAATGTGACCTACATGTTAACCAAATTATCAAAGCCATCAATAAAAAACTAGGGTCACTTTACAGAATAAAAGCCTTCCTAACCCCTCCAGCTAAAAGTGCCATAGCTCGCTCACACCTTCTTTCAACCTTTCTGTATGCATCCCCTCTACTCTCAAATATGAACAAGACTGTCCTTAACAAACACTCAATTTGCTACAACCACATTGCCAGGTTTGTCACTGGGCTGCCTTTTAGGACACATCATTGCATCAATCTAAATCAGCTTGGTTGGCTTGAACTACCCAGCCTAATACAGTATAACCAACTGATTATGGCCTATAAAATCCTCTATAATCCGGACAATACTCCTGCACTTCAAATATTATCACCCCCTATAACAATCCTAGACTGCTTCGATCCTCTAACAAACTACTAATTCAGACTAGCAAATGTAATAACACAGCCAGTGATTCTCTCTTTGCAAACTCTGTAAGTAGATCCTGGAACTCACTTTCAGCTGATATTACCTTACTTTCCACCTTAGGTCAATTTAACACTAGACTCGAACAACATTTGTCACTTAACTGGCTATGTCAATGTATCAAGCCTGGCTAACTCGAATGTGTAAAATCTGTTAACCATTTTACTGTGTAATTTAATTTAATCCTGACTTGTGCTCAGGACTAACATTAACCTGTGGAACATGTTTAACTTGCTTACTTATGTAATCTCTGTAAATAATCTGTTTGTTATATGTAATGCTGGTATTATGTAGTGCTGCATCTGCTTACCCTTGTAGCTTTTCTCCCTGGGCCTCCCCTGGAAATGGACATGCATCCAGTCGGACTATCCCAGTCAACAAATGTAGGATAAATAAATAAATAAATAAAATATATTACAGTGACTACAATACAAGTCAGATATTGACATGCACTGACGGCATGCTGAACACACTGGGGCATACGTGGGGACTCAGAATAGCATCCTGCCTGAGAATAACACACCTGCGCAGCTGGCACACAGGCATATGTTCCATCAAAACAGAGCACATGCCACACATGGCACACACATCCCCTGTGCCACACACTCACAGCCTGTAGGGCTACACAACACCCCTGCTACAGACGTGTCAGGTACCTGTCTTGGGTGCTGCACTGGGGTCCCGCTCAACAGGCTGTATCTGGTGAAGGTCACAGTGATATGCCTCAGGGGCACTATGGTCCACCACAGAACACATGCATACAGGTCAGTCAGAGACATGGACACATATGACTCACTCATTGACCATGCCAGTATGGCTGACCTGAGACATACCTCCCTGGACTACATGACAGGGAACATAGAATGGATCTCTCAGCATGTGGCACAGGCCAGTATGAGCCTGATCTTGGTTGTCAACATACCCTCACCAGGTATGCTGCCACTATATGTGGGAAGGGTGTTGTATGTCTACATTATGCTCAGTCTCGAATGTCAGTCATAGGGTATCCTCTGGCTGTCAACATGTGCTTACATGCTAGGGAAGCCACAATGATGTGCCAGGGTCATCTTGCACGTGACACCCATGGCCTGATGTATAATGGCAAAGCTCCTTGGTACACACATACTGCCTTATGCTGCAGGACACGGTTTACATAGCCACCTCCGTGGGTATCACACAGGTTAGGACACTAACAGTGCTGCTACACAACAACAGCAGTGTACACCGGAAGATGCATGCACCGGACACTGTCCTCAGCACGGTGAACTGCAATGTCTGTGCAGTACCAGATTCCTGATTCATGGCTCACAGGTGTTACCCATCACTGACAGGTTATGCCCCATACCATGCCTGTCATCCCCTACGCATGTAACACACATGGACAGGGGGGGGTGGTATCCCAAGGTACCACAGATACACACACCTCCAGGTTGTTGGCACAGCACAACGCATCAGGGCCTAATCATGTGCAGCAAACAGTGTGTCGGACTGCAATCTGGTTCATAGCCTGGCACACACAACCCTCCCATACACAGGAAGACCACCTATCCTCCATAACAACACTGGCAATATGACAGTCTCAAGAACTGTGTTTATATGGCTGGACTGCATCCAGCCAAACATTGCACGTGAGCATTACTGTAGCTACAACACACTAGTTAAAGGGTTCACAGCATGTGGTTACTGAATTGCAGTGGAATGACATGTTACCACTACCACAACAGGTGGGAACATGCAGCACCTGTACATCGACTACATGTACACTATATGGCCCAGACCAGATGTGTATCCCCTGCTGTAGGTATTTTACCATATACACCCACACTGTATAGACACATACCGCGTGCGGACCCTGCACAGTAAGACACAGTCATATTGGTATACATTGCAAATACCATTTATCCACTCAAGGCATGTGTCAGACATGGTAACTACTGCAGGTCACAGGTATTTATGTGTATGTGTCACACACATACATCATGTGTGCAATGCCATTGCTGGTTTAGGCAATGGCATGCATTGTTATGCACAAAGACCCACACAAGGTCATACTGTGTGACACAAACACGTGGCAGTTGTGGGTTACCAAAACATACCTATCTGTACTCTGACAATGGTAATAGACACAGTAGCAGAGCGCACTATTGGCATTACTAGCCAACTAGCCCTGTTTGGCTGTGCTGATAGTGTGGTGACATCCCCTGTGTTTACTGGGGGAATATGCAACATCTGGTGTATTGTAGTATTTGCCAAAAGGATCTGTTCTCTCACACTTGCATTTACACACACCCTACTACCCCCACACACACACACACTTGCCGGATTCATTCCCCTACCTAACTAAGTCACGACACGTGAGAGAGACGCATTAGCAAAGCGCACTATTTGGATTACTAGATTGTTCCTCTTCTCTGGCTGTACTTATAGGGTGCTGACAACATCAGTATTTTGAAAGGGTAATGTGCATCAGGTAGTGTGATCATTTGATTGCCAAAACTAACATGTTTTTTTATACGGAAATGCACACACACAAACTCCCCACATCCAAACACACACACACTTGCGGGTTTCAAACCCCTACCTAAATATGTTAGGGCACTTGAGAGTGACGCTGTAGCAGGTTGCATTATTCTGAGTACTGGCAGATGTGTCTTCTCAAGCTGTATGTATAGGGTGCTGTCATCATCACTGTTTGGAAAGGGTAATGTGCATCATGTAGTGTGATCCCCTGATTTCAAAAAAGCACATGTTTTTCATGCAGAATTGCACACACACAGAGTCCCCACATCCAAACACACACACATGCCATTTATAGGTTTCAAACTCCTACCTAACTATATTATGACACTCGGGAGAGACACATTAGCAGAGTGTGCTATTCGCATTACTGGGAGGCTTCCCTTCTCCTGCTGTACTTATAGGGTGCTGACATCACCAGTGTTTAGAAAGGGGAATGTGCATCCTGTAGTGTGTTCTCCCAGTTGCCAAAAGGCACATTTCCCTCACACAAAATTGCACAGATACTAACCTCCTTCATCCAAACACACACACTTGCCGGATTTAAACCACTACTTAACTATGTTATAACACTCGAGATGGACGCATTAGCAGAGCGCGTTATTCGCATCACTGGGAGGCTTCCCTTCTCCTGCTGCACTTATAGGGTGCTGACATCATCTGTGTTTAGAAAGGGGAATGTGAATCCTGTAGAGTGTTCTCCCAGTTGCCAAAAGAGACATTTCCCCTCGCACAAAATTCCACACACACTAACCCCCCTCATCCAAACACACACACTTGCCATTTGCAGGATTCAAACCACTATCTAACTATGTTATGACACTCGAGACGGATGCATTAGCAGAGCACGCTATTCACATTACTAGGAGGCTTCCCTTCTCCTGCTGTACTTATAGGGTGCTGACATCATCTGTGTTTAGAAAGGGGAATGTGCATCCTGTAGTGTGTTCTCCCAGTTGCCAAAAGGGACATTTCCTTCACACAAAATTGCACACACACTAACCCCCCTCATCCAAACACACACACTTGCCATCTGCAGGATTCAAACCACTACCTAACTATGTTATGACACTCGAGACGGACGCATTAGCAGAGCACGCTATTCGCATCACTGGGAAGTTTCCCTTCTCCTGCTGTACTTATAGGGTGCTGACATCATCCGTGCTTAGATAGGGGAATGTGCATCCTGTAGTGTATTCTCCTAGTTGGCAAAAGGGATACTTCTTTCAAACAGTCGTGGACACACACTAACCCCCTCCACACACACTAAGCATGTACAGGATTCAAACCCCTACCTAGCTATGTTATGACACTCAAGATGGACGCATTAGTGGAACGCGCTATTCGCATTACTGGGAGGTTTCCCTTCTCCTGCTGTACTTATAGGGTGCTGACATCATCAGTGTTTAGAAAGGGGAATGTGCATCCTGTAGTGTGTTTTCCCAGTTGCCAAATGAGACATTTCCCTCTCACAGCCTTTCACACACACAAACCCCACTCACCCACACACACACTGAGCATTTGCAGGATTCGAACCCCTACCTAACTATATTATGACACATGAGGGAGACGCATTAGCAGAGCGCACTGTCCGAATTACTGGGCATCTGTTTTGCACCTGTAGTATTTATAGGGTGCTGACATCTTTATTTCTACAGAGGTATGTACATGTAGTACTACCTGTCAGGTGGGGGATAGCATATATATGCATTTGCAGCCACCTACGTCAGGGTCAGATATGCACATCGCACTGGCAGGTTTTGTTCTATACCATGCTTTGGGACCACAGGACCTGTAACACACAACACAACCAGTCCAGAACACCACACCCACATCCAGGACACACACTTAGCTTCCCTGGGAACAGTGCCAGGATATGCAGGTGTTCACATACACCATTCCAGTTGTTAACATCAGGTACAGGCATATTGTGTGTGAGAACTACTCAGGCCTCTACCACTTTACCCTACAGCCACTACAATTTGTGGGTCCATGTGCTATGGCAGAGCCACACACTACAGCCACATGGGGGAATACATATTGCACCTGTCCATCTGCAACGTGGGTACTCACTGTTCCACACCAGAGGTAGACCACTATTGTTGATATCTGACCATACCCACCTTTCCCTGGACATCCATATCCGATCTCCACCCCCAGGCAAGATTGTCACTGCACACAAACTGTATTTAGCACAAGCAGACTCTACACTTGTGTAAACTGGGGTGGACGACTTCAGAGGACCCATGCTGGGGGACTATACTGGCCACTCAGCATAATCCTTGACAATTGCATTCTATGAGCATGTGTACGGTTTGCATTGGTCATGCTATCCCACATATACCCATGACTGCTCCACAACAAGACACCTGTCAGCTGTACACCAGCCATATATGTGCCATACAACAGACAGAGTGACCTAATACATTGCAGAGCTGTAGCCCACAGAGGGAGGACATCTGTGAACAGTTCCGGCACGGCACTTCATTCACACATACTCATTACAACACAGTGTTGACAGTGGAATCATCCAGAGAATGCAGATAGGGCTCCCCTCAGTCTGTTATTGATGGACACCTACTGTCAGAGATCCTCAGCAACCCTCTCACAGCACACACCGACAACATGGCTGTGGCTTAGCACATTCAATCCCTGGGACCTCCACGGTGCCCCTGCTTGACAGAGGCACAGCTCACTAGCCTCACATGTTGAATTCTGTGACCTACTTTACAGTGGCACAGTAGCCTACTGTCCTGGGGATGCAGATGCCAATCACACTCTGGCTGAGCTGTCATTCCCTAGGGCAACAAGCCTAGTATTGACCTCTACACCCATATGTTCAATTGTCGGATGCACAATATTTGTTGTGCTGTTCTACTGTTTGCAGGTCTTTATTGCCATAGCATTCCCTGTTCCTATGACCAACTTGTGTATCTGTGGAAGATGTTTGCATATGACGGCGATCCACTATATCACTTATGTCTCTGTAGTCATTTACTGTCTGCACTGGGCTGATTGCTGTGTTGTGGTTGGTTCCTGGACTGACACGTACAAATACCAGATATGTGTGGCCAACTGCTAAACGGAGATATGGCCTAAGTGTGTGAGCATGCCCAGTTCAGCCTTTCCATGGCATGTTGTCTGACATATGCCTCATTTATCAAAGTGTGCGAGCATGCCCAGTGTGAGCTTTCCATATGTTGCACTCTGAAGTTCACCACATATGTGGGTGTGTGTGCACTTCAACAATATCTCACATTTATGGTTGTGTGTTGGGTGTCATGTTGTGTACTAACTGGCCAACTGCTTCGTGTCTGCCACAACAGGGATTATACTGTGCCTGCAGGGATTGCATGGGATACTTTGCAGACAGTTCTCAACATACTTTCATAATGACCTAACACTGTAATACCGTATAGTGTACTGGTTCAGTACTTTCACTGTGGTGGACAGTATCCTGGGCTTTAGTCCTATGACTGCTTGACATCTTCATAGTGAGCACAACAGACTGTGTAGGAGCCAGTTGTGCACATATGACCATGTTGCAATATGTTCAGATATGGACTACCTACACCAGGCTCGTCCAACATTGCTAGTGTATTCCACAACATGGGTGGACATTGGCAAACACTAGCAATGTTCCCTAGGCCATTTCTGATGCTAGTCACAGGGTGTGTTTGTCCTTCGACACACATTGTAACTGGAGTTTGCCATGACATATGTCATGGTTAGTATACTGTGCCTCTGTCTACCTCTGATATAACAGTGATACCCAGGGTTAGCCTACCATCTCCCATCCACTCATCAGGATTCCACTCGAGGGGTGTCGATATGTGACTCTCTGGCTGACCTGTACCAGGAGTTTACTGAAGAGTGGGGGTGCCTTCTGTGTTATGGATCATTCTGTACAGCTTGTCCTATGTATGTCAGTGCTGGGGTTCAGGTCTTTCATGTGCATAGCTCACTGCCATTCAGATTGTACAAGGTGCAACATGTTCATTCATTCCAGGTTGGACATGGCTTCGTACATCAGGCACAGCTTTCCTGTAGCTGAGAAGTATGGCGGTGTGTGGGGCTGCAGTTTGTTTACTCAGGCAACACATGGCATCTGTTCATGCTCTTTGCTACTCCTGGTGGGGTACTGTTGTGGATTTTACAGTAGATGGAGGTGTCTGCTGCGGTATATCCCACAGGGGCTTTTGTAGTCACTTGTGATGCTGATGGAGGATGACTGCAGAGCCACAGTGAGTTCCCCTTATCTACATCTGCCAACCTCCATGTTTGGGTGGGTATATAGTATATGTTTCTGCGAACACTACAGCCACATGTTTATCCAGTGCAGGATATCTATCACCTTTTGTACCCAGGTCTCACATTACATGTTAGGTACCTCATGGGTTAACACCTGTGTTGTAATTTGTGGGCACTTACTGTATTTCCACGGTGGTTGTCTATACACAGTTCTGCAATTAGCTTGCTGACATGGCTATGGCTACAGTTGTCTGTTTGTAGGTGGCCCTTTTGTGGGTTGCTTGTGTCAGCTGGGGGTCGGATATGGTGGGCTGTTTGTACTCCTGTGCATACATGTTCAGTCACAGTCCTTCCATGTTGGCCTATACCTATGGGACATATATACAGAATGGGGGTGGGGGGGGCCAAGACCAGGCCTTGTGGGATGCCACTCATATATGCTTTGTAGTCTGACATGGATGCGGCATGTCTGCCCATGTCAGTTCTGTCCTTGGTCTGGTTTGCAACCCCTCTACTGACATAGGGGTATATATTTAAGCTGGTGAACATATCCATACTGAACTCATACGGTATTGTCTAGAAGCATGTGCATGGTCCAGCTACACTGTGTGGACCACATTGTCCTCATCAATGACCTTAATGACTGCTTCAAATGGGTCAGACATGTTTAGGGGCAGGTTCTTCAGTTACGACAGCCACACTGTGTAGGGTCCAGTATCAGTAGGTCCACAATAGCCTTCTGTCTGCGGTACATACTGATCCTTTCCATAGCTGTGCAGAACAAGCTTGTCAGGATCCTGGGGTGGTAGTTTGGAGTATCCATTCAGGCAACACCTTTGTTGTGATGGACCACTGTTGTTGTACACTGCTCTTTGGGTACATATCCTGTGATAAGGCTGACATTGGGCAGTAGTGTGATTTGGCATTCCATTATTCTTGGAGTCCATGTTGGCCTCAGCACAGGACACCATCACATACCTTTGCTGCTGTGTGCTCTGCTTTGCAGATGATGGCTGTTATCTCAGCATCTGCAATGTCAGGGGACCATCAGTCTGCTGGGATAGGTATTTTGCACTCTGGGGGGGGGGTGTTTGCACTGCACCTGACAGGTTGAATGTTAGCAATATGTGTGTGTGTTTGGTATGTTGTTTGTATTATCTGTGTGATTTGGAGCATATCTGTGGATGCCCAACATGGTTCCTACCATCAGTTGGGTAACCCTTGTGATTATCCTTAGTGTCCTGTACGTTTTGTATCTTCATAGGTTCATGGGTTCATACTAGGCTATACACCCTAGGCCATTAGTAAGCCTAGCCAGAGTGTGTGTGTCTTTTGCCACCCCTTGCAATGTTCAATTATGGCCATTTATGAATTTCTTCACTGTGCCTCTGTCTGGTCGTGACAAAGTGAGGACCCCCAGTATACATGTACGGTCATCCATCCACTTGGCAATATTGCTCTTGAGGGGTGTCAGTGAGGGGCTCTGCCTACCATGGATTGGGATCCTGTTTCTGGATGTGGGGAGCCTCTGGGTTATGTATCTGTACCTCCAGCACATCTTATTTCATTATGTGTTGAGGCTGACATCTGTGACTCTCACAGCTCCAATGGCTTTGATTTCCTGTGGTGGAGCATGTCCATTACTCCTGTGTTGGACATGGCCTTGTACAACAGACATACAATGGCTCTGTGTAGGCAGTGTGTGACTGCAGTCAGCTGGGGTGTCTACAGCCAGGCAGCATATGACATATATTTCACACCCTTTATCCTGTTGGTGGGGTAACTATGAGGTCTTCCGAACCGCTGCAGGTGTCACGTACGGTGCATCCCATATGAGTAATTGTACTAGATTATGGGTCTGATAAGTTAACAGTACAGCGGCACAGTGACCTCTGTTGATGTTGATGTGAATCCTTTCATGATACAGTGTCCAATATCGACAATCTTCATAGCCACATTGGCATTGTGGGTGTCACATGACAGATTAATGTCGACCTGTGTCCCTAGGTCCCTGATTACTCCTTGCATACATAATGGTTTGACACCTATGTGGTAATTTGTGTGTACCTTGTCTGGTATTTGGTGGGACATTCATACTGTCCAGTGTCTTCAGGATGTCTTGGTGGAGTTCTTGTGTGTGAGAGTGTGGTCTGTCACATGCTACAGACTGTACAGCAGTTTTGACTACAGTTATGTGCACATGGGTGGTCTCTGCTGCTTTGTGCATTGTCAGTTACCTGGCAATATGGGTGTCTGTGCTGCATATGGATACTCCCCCTCCTTTGATGTTTTGGTGCAGGTGTTGGGGCCATAACACATGATATGTTGTATACCCTAGTAGTGCTGGTGTGCTATCACTAGGCTTGCAGCAGGCTTCTGTCACTGCACAGACATCAATGTTCTCCATAATGGGAAGTGACTCAGGGGCATGCATATTGCAGTTTACACATCTGGCATTGGTCAGCATTACCCTTATGTTTCCTACTACTTATGTTTTCTAGGGTGGTCGGTAGTCTTTTTGGCCTTGCCTATATACGGCTCTATGGAGGCGGCAAAGGCCTTATCCAGTATCCAGACGCACACAGGTAACAGGTGCAAGCCATCCCTATAACAGCTGCATGGCTTGTCATGCTTGACATCTCAAGCAGACAGACATTAGACCCTCTTGGACTGACAGCTGTAAATGTGCCAGCTGTTAAACATGAGCATTCTGTGTTTATACTGTGGCATCATTCTTGGTGAGGGTTGGATGCTGCACACAGCCAGTGTCATACCGGCCTGGGGTACATACTCAGAGGGACCATCCATCTCTCTTTTCATGTTGACCAGGGAGGTACATCTCAGGTAATTCACACCAGCATGGACATTGAGTGCATCATAATTCTGCTTGCTTTGGGGTGACCTGCATACTTGTGTTATGTGGCATTTTGTGGCAGCCTACAGGCAGCTTACTCTACCCTTTCCCTTGTTCAGTCTGGTGAGTGGGACAGCAGTGTGTCTGCCTATACTGACACCTATTACGACTGTATCAGGCATGTTGTTTCTCCTTCTGGCCTGTGACTGTTTGGCACACCAGCTTTGCGTACTATTTGTTGCATGTGCTATGTTTGAAGGTTGTGGTTGCTTGTGATCTGCTTTGGAGGCTTCTGTTGGTGTGGTGTGTTTGTAATTAAGGCCTCCAGGAATATTTGTCTGTGTTTATGTGTTTGGTTTACAGTTGTGGTAGGTCTATGTGGGACTGGGTTTGTGGTGTATGTGGTTACCTTCTCCTCCTGACTAGTTTTGACAGTACTGAGTTGGTGGAGCTCAACCTCTGGTTTGGATACATGGATGCATCTATCACATACATTTGTATTTATTGGGGGGTGTTGTGGTTGTCTGTGTACTTGGGACTGGTGTCACATTGCCTCTGGATTCACAGATTCTACTTGTTGTGGCTGGACTTAGTGGATTGTATGTGTGGACATATGTTATTGCCATACTACTGGTCAGTGATTACTTCCCTTTTTATGTTTGCTCTATCATGTGGCAGCTTCCTCATTTTCTTGCATGGTTTGGTAATGGCTGGAGTCCAGCATGCCAGATGCCTGCATGTATGGCATTGTGTGTTGTTGTTATTTATGATTGCATACTTCAAGCATTCCTGGCTGTGTTCATGGAATGCCTGTATAACATGTTCTGTGGTGTGTCCCATATTCTGCACTTGCACAGGGCCTTTTGTGGATTCAACATCGGTTTTGAGGGCTGCAACCTATGCTTTACACATGTTTTTCACTGTGGTATTCTGGCCAGGGACTGGGGTCAGAATGTGTATATCCAGTGTGATTACTCTATGGTCTGGTCTTACCAGTGAGGGGTACACTTCTCATCTTGCCATCCAGTACATATGTTGCTGATTATCACATCCAGTATGCTTCCCCCTCTTGTGGGAGTGGTACATTGTTCCTGGGCATTTTGGTTTATGGATTATGGGAAATTTTCTCCTACTGTGTTGGTGCTAGTATAATGCTCCCGGTGTATGTCTGGGTATTTTCAGTCAAGCAATATAATGTGGTTTGGGGGGCTTGATATATTCATGTATTCCGACATAGGCCAGGTGCAGTTCCTGGTATTAGGACAGTAGTCTGCAGCAGGCTATATACTGGGAGGCGGTTTTAGCCATTGGTATTTGACCATGGCTAATCCATGCTGCTTCTTGTTGTGGTACCAACATGGGGGTGTGGTTATCCTTGGCATTTCTTGCTAGTCACCCTCCTTTTGTAGCTTGTTCCATGCTTTGCAGCTGTACAGCACAGTATGAGGTGTGACCTGGTAGTGTTAGGGTGCTGATGTGAGCCTTGACCCAGTTCTCTATTACAGGACTGGTATCTACATTCTCCATACTGTGTGCGTTTACACTGCACACATCTTGCTGTTTAGACATCTGGCATTGGGTAGCATTACATCTAGGTTCCTATCCCTTGTGGAACCTATGAAGGTGGGTTTGTGTTTTGAGACATACCTATTCAGAGCATGCTGTGGGTACTGACAGCCTTTGACAGTATCCATGGGGCATGGCATGATAGGTGCACGCCACCCCTAGCAGGTGGTGCATCATGTCATGCTCTGCATGTCTTCCCAGCCTGAAACACATTGGCTCCCCTTTGACTAACTGCATTACTTCAGCCAGTTATTGCACTTGATCATCCCATCGTCATTTTGTGACTTCATGCTTGGTGAGGGTGGATGTCAATCAGGGTGCTCAGGTGTGCATATAGTACATGGTGTTACATTACTTAACACATGGAATTCATGCCTCAGGTGGTGCTGCAGGGCTGCCTCTGTCGGATGCGTATATTACACTTCCCTGTAAATGTTTGTGAGCAGGTCATGTCATTTTAGGCATCCATGTTATTATTTGAGTGAGTCAGATGGGGTATCATTCCCAGGGTTCCTACTGAATCAGTGTATGTGCTATGCATTGCCTCTTTGCCAAGGCCAGGGCATACTGGGCACGCCTCCTTCTACCTACTGGGGCAGGCTCAGGTTGTTCCTCCTCCTCCGAGTCACGCTCTGCCTGTTATGGCCTTAGCAATGGCGGGGGGCTGTTTGGCCCGGCCCTATGCTGGTCCTGCTGCAGCTGTTTTCGCAAGATCATATTATGTAGCATAGCGCATACCATGACAATTTGGGTACATGTAGTTGGTGTGTACTGCAAGGCTCCACCAGATGTGTCCAGACACCGGAACGTGACTTGAGCAGCCCAAACACACGCTCTATTACATTACGTGTTTGTGCGTGTGCCTCATTATGGCGTTCCTGTTCAGGTGTGTGTGCGTTTCTGATGGGTGTCATCAGCCACGGCTCCAGTGCATAACCTGCATCCCCCACTAGGTGTCCTTGTGGGATGTCCCCATTGGCAAATGTCTGGTACAGCTGCGTCAAATACCAGATGTGGGAATCGTGGTAACTCCCAGGGCAGCCAGCACACACATTCATTATTATGCCCTGGGCATCACACACGACCTGGCAGTTGATGGAGGGGAAGCCCTTACGGTTAATGTAGGCCCTACCCCACTCACCGGCTGGTGCTTTGATGCATATGTGCGTGCAGTCTATTGCATCCACTACCTCAGGGTATTCCGCTATTTGCTGGAAGAGACGCATATTGCTGGCCAATACCTCACGGGCATTGGGGAAATATACATGATCACCGACAAGTGCTGACATGGCATCCATGAACTGGTGCAGTACCCTGGAGGCTGATGCCTGTGATATCCCCATCATATCGCCAGTTAGTCTCTGGAAGGTACCTGTTGCTAGTATTCTTAGGCCAACACATACCTTGGTTTCCACTGGGATGGGTTTCCCTCTGTTGGTTCTATGTGTGAGGCGTGGCCTGCACAGCTCAACAATTTGCTGCAGGAGCTCTCTGTCCACTCTATAGTACTCTACTATCTCCAGCTCATGTAACCCATGGTAGGTGACCCTGGGCCTGTACACTCTTCTCCGTCTCCTCACTGTGGGTTGTCTGGCACCATCTGCATTGTCACCACCCTCAGCAAGTCGCCTATGTCTCATTATGACAGCTATGGCAGCCCCTAACATTTCTGCTCTGAGTTAAGCTTTTTCAGTTTTCACTTCTATTAGCTTACTCCTGTCTTGCAGTGTCTCTTAAGAGAAACATCCTGCACTACTGTTTGCAGAGTTTTAAGTGCTGGGCTGGGCTACTATTCTGCCTGTGTAATTGCCTGCTTCTAATTGTTTTCACCTGCTAGCTTCAGCAGTTATCCCTGCTAACTTCCTATTAATTCTGTTGCTTCCTTTTTCCTCTCTGTTTCCTCAGGGGGGAGCAATGTGCATACCATCAGAAACACGCTCACAGTGGCTTACACACGTGCACACGTGCTTACACGGTTCAGAATCTACTTATTCAGGTTAAAACGCGCGTACACCCGCGCAAACACTGTTACACATCTGCCAACAGCCTCCAACATACTCAGCCTGCCCTACACGCGCGCACACCAGCGCAAACAGTGTTAAACATCTCCCAACACGCTCCCACATGCTCAGTCTGCCTTACACACGCGCACACTGCTGTACTCGCGCTTCATGGCATGCACACGTGCGCATGCACGCCCAGCAAGAAACTTTGGTGTAAGTAACAGTGTACACCTTCCATTTCTTGACTTTCCATGACTTATCTAGTGGCACACCTCTTTCCATGATCTGTGTCTGTCATCTGTCATGTTACACTGGCCTCCAATGAACTACATTTCTTTCTACCATTCCCCCCTGTGATGTGACCTATCTCTTACTCTATTCCTCCCCCTTATGTATCTCTTACACTATTCAGACTGTGCTCCTTTGCTATGTGACTGTGAGATTCAGTATCCTAACTCTCATTTACATGAGATTGCCTACTAATGCTTAGTTACATGTCTTAGACTCAGCTTCCCCCCTTAGCAACCACTGCACGGTGACCATGTTGTTTTTGGTCTGCTGGTCCCTGCATTGTCATTCCATGTATTGCATGAAACCCACATTTGTGGGTTTATAACCTTCTTTTTTATGATTTTATACAGCGCAGCATCGGGTTATATTGCCATTGGCCACATATTTGGCCATTGGCATGCTGCCTGAGTCATATGCACCCTTTTTTTGGAGCTGACATGGCTCCGTTGTGGAATTTGTAGAAACATACTCAGTTGTCAACTGAGTACATTTCTGTAGCTAAAACGTCTCTTACACAGACTGGTTTCTGCTTCGTGGATCGCTAATATACCTCATTTGCATACCTTTCGGCTGCAAGTGAGGTATTTAGCATGTCCAGGCCCAGTCCGTGTAAGAGATGTTTTAGCTTGTCTCTTACACAGAGTTTAGGGCTGTTCCTGGATTGCGAGGCTTGCATGGAGTGTTGCACGTCTCTTACACTCCGTGCAAGCCTTCGTGAATCCTGCCCAGTCTTAATTTTACACTTGCCTTGTGTGTGTAGTATGTAGATTTTTTAGTTTTCTTTCAGAATAGTCATGGTTGGTTTATGAATTTTTTACCTTTTTTTTAAATAAACAAGTGTCTGTTTAATGAGTAGTGCATTTTTTTTATTCCTTTAAAGTAAAATTTGTTTTTTTGCAGTAATGCTTCACTTCGTTTTAATGGTTTGAGTTTTCAGTATGCTGTAATGTCACAATGTTGTACCCATAACTGTAATACTGCATCTCCTGTAACACCTCTGGTGATATGGTGTGGGTGTGGCCTGTGCCATATTGGCCACACCCCTTGTCATACTGGCCACACCCCCATGTCCCACTTTGGCCTTGTTAAAAGGTGGCAACCCTAATTACCAATTAACAGCCTTTCTTGCAAGTCTAAAATTTTGGGAATCCAATTATTCAAAAATAAAATCATGTTCTCACCTTCTGTTTCTCTGGTACTACAAAAATTCAAATATTGCATCTTCTCTCCCGATTTTCAAGGTAATCAATTTTATTCATTAGCCATGTGTTTTGTCTGAGAAGAAAGTCTATGTGCAGCTAATCTTCCTTTAATCTTCCATCTATGTCAATTATGGCTGTCTCCATGTCCATTATTTTATTTTGATGTTGTTGAAAAAGATCTCTAAATACTTCAGTTTGTTTAGAACTATTCTCACTTAAATTTTCCAGCTTTTGTTAGAAGTCCTCTATCTTAAGTGATAGTGACTGTAGAGTGGAAGACACCAGCTGTAGTTCTTTCCTCAGTGCAGCATCAGATTGTGAAGACTTGGAGCTGTTTAGTTTCCTTCAAGTTTAGCCTCAACTACTTTGACAGGAATTGTTTGGAATAAAAACTTCAAAAGTTGTAAAGTTAAAGTTTAGATTAATAGTAACTAGATTTTATAAAATTTAAATATATATATATATATATATATATATATATATATATATATATATATATAATTCCTGTCTATTATATTAACTTTATAGAGCTTAGAAAAAGTGCTGTGCTTAGCTGGCCCCCCCGGGGTAAACAGACCCCAGGATTCATGAAGCTCGGTGCAAGGACGGCATTAGCCTTGCGCTAACTGTGCGGCGTAGAGATGGCACAGCAGCACCATATGCATATTAATGAAGCTGTGCTGCCGCAAAGTCCGCATGCACAGGAAATGTGCACAAGTGCAGGGGGCATGTCTAAGCGCTGCACAGAGGCGTGAACATGTCGGCTGCAGACACGCACCCTAAAATGCTGACTAGTACAGACTACCTCTAATAGTAATCACTCCTGTCAGTGTCCGTGGATACTGAAATGTATGTAAAGCATACAAGACAGTTCCATGAACACTAAAATAAAAAGTAAACACAAAGGCACGTAGCTGAATATTGAGCCCCCGTCCCTCGAACAAATGACATTTAAAACCCCATGCCTGTATTTCATTGCAGTGTTGCTTGTTATACCAAGTGGAAGCAAAACACAGCATGTTTGTGCACCGCTGCACTTTGCTGAGCCTAGTCCAATGGTTAGGCTTACCATCTGTCCCACTTTGTGAGGGACAGTCCCTTTCTGGGCAGTTGTGTGCTTACCAAAAATATTAAAAATGGCAATGTCCTGCGATTGTAGGACATAATTATGTCCATATTTTATGTAATAGTTCCATCAAATAGTTATTTCTTTATCTAAAATACCTAAATGTTACAAGAAACAGAATAAGCAACTAAACTGCTACAAGAATAAGCTTCCATTAAGGCATAAAAGTAAAGTTCTATCCTTTGTACTGACTGTGGGTATGTGTCGGCCTGTAAAATCTGATATGTGTCCCGAAAATTTCCCACTTTGGCCATTTGAAAAGGTGGCAACCCTACCAATGGTCAGTGCATTCGCTCAACATCTGCCCATTCGTGGTCCAAGTTGCCCTTGTCTGGACGGCCAAAAGATAAATGGGTATTACCCGGGTCTACCTACCATGTCATGAAAGATAAGTATTTGCATGTACCTATGTGCGTGAAGTACAGCATATGGAAGATTTTTATTTTTTTATTTTTTTATTTATTTATTTTACATTTGTTGACCGGGATAGTCCGACTGGATGCATGTCGATTTTCATCGGAGGCCCGGGGAGAAAAGCTCCAAGGGTAAGCAGATACAGCATTACATAATACCAGCATTACATATTACAAACAGACTATTTACAGAGATTACATAAATAAGCAAGTTAAACAAGTTCCACAGGTTACAGTTAATCCTGAGCACAAGTCATGATTAAATTAAATTACGCAGTAAACTGGTTAACAGATTTTTACACATTCTAGAGAGAGTTAGCCAGACTTGATACATTGACATAGCCAGTTAAGTGACAAATGTTGTTTGAGTCTAGTTTTAAATTGACCTAAGGTGGAAAGTAAGGTAATATCAGCTGGAAGAGAGTCCCAGGATCTACTTACAGAGTTTACAAAGAGAGAATCACCGGCTGTGTTATTAATTTTGCTAGTCTGAATTAGTAGTTTGTTAGAGGATCGAAGCGGTCTAGGATTGTTATAGGGGGTGATAATATTTTTCAGTGCAGGAGTATTGTCCGGATTATAGAGGATTTTATAGGCCATAATCAGTTGGTTATACTGGATTAGGCTGGGTAGTTCAAGCCAACCAAGCTGATCTAGATTGATCCAATGATGTGTCCTAAAAGGCAGCCCAGTGGCAAACCTGGCAATGTGGTTGTAGCAAATTGAGAGTTTGTTAAGGACAGTCTTGTTCAAATTCGAGAGTAGAGGGGATGCATACAGAAGGGTTGAAAGAAGGTGAGAGCGAGCTATGGCAATTTTAGCTGGAGGGGTTAGGAAGGCTTTTATTCTGTAAAGTGACCCTATTTTTTATTGATGGTTTTAATAGTTTGGTTAACATGTAGGTCAAATTTGAGATTATTGTCTATGATGACACCTATTAGTTTTGTAGATGGGTCAGGGGAGATTATTGTGCCATCATTTGATTTTATGGTAAAGGTGAAAGCGGTAGACCTACGTGTTGGTGAAAATAACAGCATTTTAGTTTTTTTGGGATTTAGGATCAGACGATGTTCAGAAAGCCAGTTTTCTATTGTATTAAAGGTGGTCTGGGTAGCTGACCACAACTCTACTGGAGATGTGGCTGAGCAAATCAGATTAGAGTCATCAGCATATTGGATACAGCTGACTTTTGGGATGACAGTATAAAGGTCATTAATGAAGATGGAGAACAGCAAGGGCCCTAGTATAGAGCCTTGTGGTACTCTGAGGGTGTTAGGTAGAAGGTTAGATAGTTTGTTCTGCCAGAGGACAGCCTGCTGTCGACCATTCAGGTAGGATTGAAACCATTGGAGGGCTCCAGTATCTAGACAGAATGTTTGCAGGGTGTGGATTAAAAGTTGGTGATCAACCATATTGAATGCCTTGGAAAGATCCAAAAAGAGGGCTGAGGATATATAATTATTGTTGCAATTATGGTTTATGGTGTTAGTAAAGGCTACGAGGGCTGAAGTAGTGCTGTGATGAGGATGGAAGCCATGCTGAATGTCTGCCATAAGGCGATTTTGGAATAGGTGGTGCATGAGTTGTCTTTGAATACATTTTTCCATAATCTTTGCAAGTGGAGAGAGAGTATAGTTATTGGCCTATAACTGGAGAATTCAGTAGAGCTGCCTCCTTTGTGAAGTGGGATTACATAGGATATTTTCCAGATGGTGGGAATTTTAGCTTCTACTATGGTGTGATCAAATATGCTAGGGTTGTCCTCACAACCATATTGGTACCAGAGATATATAGAGTACGCAATGCATTCTGCTGTCTGTGCCATGGGCCATCAAACAGAGAAGGGATGGATGGTGTGTGTAGAATATGGGGGGGGGGGGTGAGGGGAAATGTAACAATTCACCAAGGGGAGATTGGGTCGAATGTACAATAGGTGAACTGGAGGTGTATGAGGGAGCAGTGGGTGAATCAGAAAGGAAACCAAAGAACATACATTCACATCTGCAATACACCCTGACAGGCCATACTGCAGAACACAATCCCACGAACATATGAACATTAATATGTGTGATACACATGTACAGAAACGTTACTGTCTCACACCCACATAATGGTCTGGCCTGAACTGAGCCATCCAATCCCAACACACCTGGATACATAATTGAATACCCATCATCCCCTCCAGAGCTCACCACCACCCCCTTTGCTGAATGTCCACCAAAACTACCCATACTTGGGCTGCTAGCTTGGTGCAGCCACATCTGCACATAGTGCCCCCTACCCATATCTAGTAGGCAGTCTCACCCTAGGCAGTCTCAGGCTTGCAAACTAGGTATCCCTTGCATGTATAACCCTCCCTCATTTTTTAAAGCCAAAAGAATTGGAGTCATTAGCGTCCACAATTTTTGGACATCCCTCATGGGATAAGTCTCTGTTCTAAAGATTAGACTTGGTGGCACGACACCATGTCCAGCCTCGTAGACATCCGGACACAAGTTGCATAAGCAGTAGTTGTCCACAACCCTGCTCAGCCTCCAGCCAGACCTGCAGAACCTACGACCCGGGATTAAACACCTGACTGTGATCCACGTCTCCCCATGTGCATTATCAGGAATATATACCTTTCACATGTTCCCATGAAGCTGCCCTATAGCCATCTTCCAAATAGTACGTGTCCACAAATTGTATACACCTTCCAGGTTCCTCGTCATAAGGATGCACATAACCTCTGTATACAAACAGTACAGGTACCTCCCGTATGCAGTTGTTCATATACATGGCCATGTATAACTCCAGATATGTAGTCATATATCTATAAATGTACATACTTATATTTGCATAGCTACACATCACACATAACATGCATATAAATAGTTGTCAAGTATGTGTCCTATTCATAAATATGTATACTTGCAAATGTATACATATGCCTCTCAGAAACATATGAACAGTAACATGTACAATACATATGTACACCAACCTACAAAAGGGCCTCATAGAAACAGGCAACTGGTGCCAGAGCCATGGTCTCAAGCTAAATGCCAAAAAGTGTATAGTCATCCCCTTTGGCAAAAACAAAGTGCCCACAAATTACCACATAGGTGGTAATCCATTAAGTACGGAAGAAGTAATTAGGGACCTGGGGACCCAAGTTGATAGCAATCTCTCATTTGACAACCACGTGGCCAAAGTGGTTAGAAAAACATTTTATATAACCCACCTAATCATGAAGGGATTCACATCTAGATCAGGGGAGGTCATTGTGACTCTTTACTCATCCCTCATCAGGCCCATAATTGAGTACAATGCCCCTTTTGGGATGTACCTTACCAGACACCTGCAGCAATTGGAAAGACCCCAAAAGTACCTCACCAAGAGAATCAAAGGGCTCAAACAGATGCCATATGCTGCCCGGTTAAAGAAACTCCAGCTCTACTCAGTGGCATACCGCCTGCTCAGAGGCGATCTGTGCCTGACGTATAAAGCCATGTCCAACCCAGAATTAATGGACATGCTGCACCACAGAAAATCCAAATCCCATCGAGCTACGCACTCGAGAAACTTGAACCTCAGCACTGAAATAAATAGGACATGCTGGAGGGACAGATTCATAACCCAGAGGCTCCCTTCACTCTGGAATAAAATCCCAGTCCAGGTTAGGCAGAGTCCCTCATTGACTCTCTTCAAGAGGAATCTTGATGAGTGGATGGGAGATAGTAGGTTTACCCTGGGTATCACTTCTGTGTCACTGTTAGACAGAGGCAGAGTATACTAACCTTGAAAAAGGGCATAGCAAAATTAATTTAAAATGGGTGGCGAAAGCCAAACACATTCTAGCTAGGCTTATAAATGCCCTAGGGCAGATAGCCTAGTATGAACCTATGAACCTACGAACCGACTGTCATATTTGTTGCCAGTACTGTGGAATGCCTGTAGTAAAGTCATATATCCTAATTACCATCCATACGGTTTAGTGGTAAAACCAGTGACTATGGTGTTCCTGTTCCCAGGTCCACACCATGCAAGGGCTGCTAATTTTATATGATGCCCACAATAATGGCAGTTGGATATAGGGTGATTAAGGCAATTTAAAGCAGATGTAAGCGGGTATGCATGAGGGTAAGTGGCGGTCATTCAACAGTATGGGAAATGTAAATAAGCATTTTGGTGTATATGCATGTGTATGTACAGATATATATATATATATATATATATATATATATATATATATATATATATATATATATATCCATAAAGAATGAACATGGTCACAATAAAGCAGTCATAACAAATGTGAAGCGAAACAGCAGCAGAACCCCCCCCCCCCGTAATATTTAGTGCTGTCATATCAAGCTGCCCAGAGGTGAGCAAACTTCCTGCATCTCCAACCACAAGCAAGATGCTAACAGTGGAACTAACTTTGTCCATGTGCTATGTCTTGATAGTACGCTAGATAACACAACTATGTAACTTTGAACAGGATACACTGGATGATAGAAAGGACGCTGCTCGTACGAGTTATAACATTTTATTCCACTTCTGACATATAACACGTAACTGTCAACAAGGTTAAGCGCTTTCAACTGAAATAATCAGTCTTCATCAGAACAATGTATGCATGAATACACTCAGTATATATAGTGACTGTTACTTACTAATTTCAAAAATTGCGCCAAAACTTTTAAAGAGGCCATGTACAACTTGCAATGCACATGAATTAAAATACTAAAATACTAACTGATACTAACATGTATTGCTAAAACAAACCTTACTTTACAACATAATGACACAAAAAACATATGATTGTTAAAATAAAATTAATATTAATATTGTATGAATATATATATATATACCCAAATATATAACCATATATTCAACAACACTATATGAATATAAATATATACTGAAATTCACAGCCTACTTTAATAAGATGAATAAATGGTTTAATTAATACTAAGATGTGTTATACAATCTGTCAACAATTATACTTAACTAAGATGCTTATTAATGGATGGGTGAATGTATTAATGAATTCATAAATATAATTATGGAAAATTCATAGCAAATCAAACATGATAAATAAATACATTAATAAATGCATAAATAAGCTAAAATATTGATATAAATACATGGTATAAAAATCTATAGTGTAAAAATCAATCTGACATAAAAAAGAATGCAACATAGGAAACACCCCTCATCCAACTTCAAGGAAGGGTTTGATGCTTATATAATCATTTAGTCCTGGATATCTAGTGGCATCTGTTCTTATCTGCCATATACTTTCTTTAAGTGCCAATTGTGCTTTCCAGTTACCTGTATAAATAGTTTCATTGACTTGATCTATAATACTGAACAAAAAATTATGTTGTTCCCCTTTGTCCATAATGTGTCTGTATAGGGCATTATTTTTATCCTCCCTGCGTATTTTATAAAGGTGTTCATAAATACACTTCTTTAGCATCCTTTCCGTCTTCCCTATATAGAATGCAGTGCAAACCTTGCATTTTGCTATATATACATTTTGTTTACTATTGCAATTTCCACTCAAGCATCTAATTTCCGTATGATTGATATCACTTAATCGAAATTTATCCATAGTGTTAATATATGAACATTGGTTGCAAGATCCACATTTAACACTTGCTTTAGTACTTCTCTTAGATGTACCACTTTTGTTATCTGTATTTTCTAACTTCCTTTTTAAATTAGGTGCCACCTTATACACAATAACTGGTTGTTTACCTAAAATCAGTCCCAAGTTGTTGGATGTAATAACATCCCAATGTCTAAATAATATTTCTTTAATATAATGTACATGAGGAGAGTATGTTAAAATACATACTCTGTTAAAATTATTTGTCTCATCTCTTCTAATATCTCTTACTGGCTCCTGGACTCCTAACAATGATTTGTATCTATGTCCCCATTCTGAGATAACAAATTGGGTAATATCGTTAAGTAGCTTGTCTGGATAGCCTCTGTTTTTAAACATAGAGTATAACATGTTAATGTCTTGTTCCATCACTTCCTTAGTTGATGACATCCTTGCTATCCTTATACATTGTCCTTTGACTACATTTTTAAATATAAACAGTGGATGATTACTATCATATTGTATGTAGTCATTAGAAAATGTAGGTTTCCTATAAATTTGTGATGCATATCCTGTCTCTGTATTACTTATATATGTATCTAGATATGCTATTCCTTTTTTATTGTAACTATAAGTGAATTTTAAAAAATCCATTGTATTGTTAAGAAATGTAATAAATTCACCTATCGTATCCTCAGGGCCCTTCCATATAACAAACAAATCGTCCAAATATCTGGCATAAAATACAGCATAGTTGTAATGTGTACTCTTGAATAAAAATTCATTTTCCCATTCTAGCATAACCATATTTGCAAAATCGGTGCGCAAGATGCTCCCATAGCGACACCCGTTTTCTGCCTAAAAAACTCTCCTTGAAAAGTGATGTAGTTATAGTCAAGAACTAGAGACATCATTTCAGTTATTACACATATTTTATCCCAGCTATACCCTGAATATTTTTTGAGACTGTTAGTAAAAAATTCTAATCCTGTCTCTTTAGGTATACAGGTGTAGAGATCAACTACATCTATGGTAATGAAAAAGTAGTCTTGATTCCATTTATCCGTAGTGAGATTATTCAAAAAACTCCATGAGTCTTTCACAATATGAGGTACAGCTTTATATATGTGTTTTGTCCATGTATCAATAAGTACACCAATGTTGTATGTTTTAGACTTGGAACCAGAAACGATTGGTCTGTAAGGTGGATCTTCCAGAGACTTATGTACTTTAGGTATACCTACTATTTTCACTAATATAGGATAATCTGTTTTAAGAAAGGTATAAATCTCGTTAGTAATTCTATTATCTATTAAATATTCTTCCAAAATGAGATCTATTCTTTTGTATCCTATGTTAATTTCATTTAAAGATATAGCTTCATAATTTCCTGAATCATATAGCAAATTGTGGATTTTATTATTATAGTCAAATGTGTAACTAATTACTATTCCGCCCTCTTTATCAGGTTTCATAATGCGGATTTCCTTATTCTGTATAATATTATTTAAACACTTTCTTTCTTTCTGTGTTAAATTATCACTGTAACTATAAATTCCACATACGTTTCTATGTATATCATGATTTAACCAATATATATCTTTGTTCACCATCCTTTCATAATTACTAACTAATTGATTACTAGCAGGTACATAAGTACTTTTTTACTTCAACTTACCAGGTAATTTGATATTATCTTTGTCTTGTGTAGAATCAAATTGTATGGCTAAATTAAGTCTCCTATAATACATCTTGATCTCTTTGATGGTGTCTACTAAATTAATACCTACCGTAGGTATAAACTTCATTCCTTTACTCATCAAATGAAAAAAATTATTGTTCTATAACTATATCAGTAGAGTTGTATACCTTAAGTCCGTTATATGTGGTCACTATCTGTTTTACATTTTCTACTTGATCGTGATCCTGACAAAAAGTACTGTCTTCTTGTGGAACCTGACCTATCTGATTGATGTTTATATCAGTTCCTTCCATAAAAAAATTGTCTTCATCATGGCAAGTATGTAACCTTGTATTACTTTTCTGATCACAATTAGAATAGAATGTATGGACGGAAGTTGAAATACAAGAAGATACTACATCTGAAACTATTCGATGAGTTAATTCCATTTGTTGTGGGGGTTGTTGTACTTCGGGGCAGGAAAAAATCCCCCCCCCCGAAAATTTTCTTCTTTATTAGTACTTCTAGTTCAATCTCTATAATGTATTTTCTCAGTATATAAATTATCTCTCCTGTCCGCTGGCCATACATAAGCTCTGTTGTACTCATAAGCTTCTATGTCCTTAATTAATTTTCTATTTTTTCTCTCAAAAATGTTTTTAACCTTATCTTGTGTGATGTTGAACTGTTTGTAATATAAATCTTTCCATTTATCAAAATCACGATGCTTAGTGATAATTTCATTCATACATTCAACCTCATTACCCAAATTAATCATCTTTTCATCATTGTATTTAATTAATGTCCTAAGATATAATAAACCAAAACTATCAAACAGTTCATTAAATTCTTTTTTCATTTCTTTATTATAGTTAATACCCAAAGGTAACTTGAAGAATCTAATACCCTTAGGTACTACTTTAGTGTTGAGACATTTAGATAAGTAGGCAATGTCTATTTAAGTATTTTTATACTGTAACAATTTCTTACTAAAACTGAAAATCATCTCTCTCAAACTGTTTTGTTTAAAATGTGTAATATTAACATTCACACTCTGTTCTCTATTAAAGCCACAATCGAAATTAAAATCATCACCTAAAAATTGGTTAATTATTTCATTATGTATATGGTCACCCACACTGTCATTTAAATTGCTTTCTTTATATTCTTTACATTCAAACATTCTTTTTTGTCCTTAATAGGACTAGACATGTGTGTAACAGTACCTTTCTTTTCACCAATATCTTTGCATTTGGCGTTACAATACTGCTTAACAACTTGTCGTTCCTTAGGTCATGCTCCCATTTTAATGTTGTTATAATCCCTTTCTTTACGATTGCATTGAAAGCTAAAGTCAAAGGTGAAATCTTCATTTGGGGAAAGTAAACAAAGTCTTTTGTTAAATGTTTGTCTTTGATGGCTCGTAGATGAATGTAAACTGTTGTTTAAATCATCTGCACATAGATTAGGCATATCTATGCAAGTGTCGTTATGCTGGTAAATAACTGAATTGTCCTTCAATAGTAACGGAAATTCGGTATCCGGTGTATGAACCAACACTCTGTTCTCATTAGAATTGGTTCTTTTCATCTTGTGACAAACTTGTTCATTCTGAGTTGTATTTAAATCATCAGTGCAGTTCGGACTGACATCTACGTGCGTAGGACTAACACCATTCAGGTTAGCGTGACTTTGGTGAAGTCCCGTTTCGCTGTGGTTACTTTCCAAAGAACTTGCGGGTTTCTTGCATTCCGACAGAAAATCTGTAAACATGGAAAGTAACTTCTGTACCTCCGTCTGTAAAGCAGTAACATCTGCTCTAAGTTGTACCAATTCACCACTCGACAATGAAGCTGGCGTTCCTTCCTCGCAACCGGCCATATCCTTACCACTTCTGACTCGATAGTACGCTAGATAACACAACTATGTAACTTTGAACAGGATACACTGGATGATAGAAAGGACGCTGCTCGTACGAGTTATAAAATTTTATTCCACTTCTGACATATAACACGTAACTGTCAACAAGGTTAAGTGCTTTCAACTGAAATAATCAGTCTTCATCAGAACAATGTATGCATGAATACACTCAGTATATATAGTGACTGTTACTTACTAATTTCAAAAATTGTGACAAAACTTTTAAAGAGGCCATGTACAACTTGCAAATGCACATGAATTAAAATACTAAAATACTAAATGATACTAACATGTATTGCTAAAACAAACCTTACTTTACAACATAATGACACAAAAAACATATGATTGTTAAAATAAAATTAATATTAATATTGTACGAATATATATATACCCAAATATATAACCATATATTCAACAACACTATATGAATATAAATATATACTGAAATATAAACAGTTAAGTATAATTGTTGACAGATTTTATAACACATCTTAATATTAATTAAACCATTTATTCATCTTATTAAAGTAGGCTGTCAATTTCAGTATATATTTATATTCATATAGTGTTGTTGAATATATGGTTATATATTTGGGTATATATATATATATATATATATATTCATACAATATTAATATTAATTTTATTTTAACAATCATATGTTTTTTGTGTCATTATGTTGTAAAGTAAGGTTTGTTTTAGCAATACATGTTAGTATCAGTTAGTATTTTAGTATTTTAATTCATGTGCATTGCAAGTTGTACATGGCCTCTTTAAAAGTTTTGGCGCAATTTTTGAAATTAGTAAGTAACAGTCACTATATATACTGAGTGTATTCATGCATACATTGTTCTGATGAAGACTGATTATTTCAGTTGAAAGCGCTTAACCTTGTTGACAGTTACGTGTTATATGTCAGAAGTGGAATAAAATTTTATAACTCGTACGAGCAGCGTCCTTTCTATCATCCAGTGTATCCTGTTCAAAGTTACATAGTTGTGTTATCTAGCGTACTATCGAGTCAGAAGTGGTAAGGATATGGCCGGTTGCAAGGAAGGAACGCCAGCTTCATTGTCGAGTGGTGAATTGGTACAACTTCGAGTGGATGTTACTGCTTTACAGACAGAGGTACAGAAGTTACTTTCCATGTTTACAGATTTTCTGTCGGAATGCAAGAAACCCGCAAGTTCTTTGGAAAGTAACCACTGCGAAACGGGACTTCACCAAACTCACGCTAACTTGAATGGTGTTAGTCCTTCGCACGTAGATGTCAGTCCGAACTGCACTGATGATTTAAATACAACTCAGAATGAACAAGTTTGTCACAAGATGAAAAGAACCAATTCTAATAAGAACAGAGTGTTGGTTCATACACCGGATACCGAATTTCCGTTACTATTGAAGGACAATTCAGTTATTTACCAGCATAACGACACTTGCATAGATATGCCTAATCTATGTGCAGATGGTTTAAACAACAGTTTACATTCATCTACGAGCCATCAAAGACAAACATTTAACAAAAGACTTTGTTTACTTTCCCCAAATGAAGATTTCACTTTTGACTTTAGCTTTCAAAGAAATCGGAAAGAAAGGGATTATAACAACATTAAAATGGGAGCAAGACCTAAGGAACGACAAGTTGTTAAGCAGTATTGTAATGCCAAATGCAAAGATATTGGTGAAAAGAAAGGTACTGTTACACACATGTCTAGTCCTATTAAGGACAAAAAAAGAATGTTTGAACATAAAGAATATAAAGAAAGCAATTTAAATGACAGTCTGGGTGACCATATACATAATGAAATAATTAACCAATTTTTAGGTGATGATTTTAATTTCGATTGTATTTTAATAGAGAACAGAGTGTGAATGTTAATATTACACATTTTAAACAAAACAGTTTGAGAGAGATGATTTTCAGTTTTAGTAAGAAATTGTTACAGTATAAAAATACTAAAATAGACATTGCCTACTTATCTAAATGTCTCAACACTACAGTAGTACCTAAGGGTATTAGATTCTTCAAGTTACCTTTGGGTATTAACTATAATAAAAAAATGAAAAAAGAATTTAATGAACTGTTTGATAGTTTTGGTTTATTATATCTTAGGACATTAATTAAATACAATGATGAAAAGATGATTAATCTGGGTAATGAGGTTGAATGTATGAATGAAATTATCACTAAGCATCGTGATTTTGATAAATGGAAAGATTTATATTACAAACAGTTCGACATTACACAAGATAAGGTTAAAAACATTTTTGAGAGAAAAAAATAGAAAATTAGTTAGGGACATAGAAGCTTATTAGTACAACAGAGCTTATGTATGGCCAGTGGACAGGAGAGATAATTTATATACTGAGAAAATACATTAAAGAGATCGAAGTAGAAGTACTAATAAAGAAGAAAATTTTCGGGGGGGGGGGGATTTTTTCCTGCCCCGAAGTACAACCCCCACAACAAATGGAATTAACTCATCGAATAGTTTCAGATGTAGTATCTTCTTGTATTTCAACTTCCGTCCATACATTCTATTCTAATTGTGATCAGAAAAGTAATACAAGGTTACATACTTGCCGTGATGAAGACAATTTTTTTATGGAAGGAACTGATATAAACATCAATCAGATAGGTCAGGATCCACAAGAAGACAATAGTTTTTGTCAGGATCACGATCAAGTAGAAAATATAAAACAGATAGTGACCACATATAACAGACTTAAGGTATACAACTATACTGATATAGTTATAGAACAAGAATATTTTTCATTTGATGAGTAAAGGAATGAAGTTTATACCTACGGTAGGTATTAATTTAGTAGACACCATCAAAGAGATCAAGATGTATTGCAGGAGACTTAATTTAGCCATACAATTTGATTCTACACAAGACAAAGATAATATCAAATTACCTGGTAAGTTGAAGAAAAAAAGTACTTATGTACCTGCTAGTAATCAGTTAGTAATTATGAAAGGATGGTGAACAAAGATATATATTGGTTAAATCATGATATACATAGAAACGTATGTGGAAATTATAGTTACAGTGATAATTTAACACAGAAAGAAAGAAAGTGTTTAAATAATATTATACAGAATAAGGAAATCCGCATTATGAAACCTGATAAAGGGGGCGGAATAGTAATTAGTTACACATTTGACTATAATAATAAAATCCACAATTTGCTATATGATTCAGGAAATTATGAAGCTATATCTTTAAATGAAATTAACATAGGATACAAAAGAATAGATCTCATTTTGGAAGAATATTTAATAGATAATAGAATTACTAACAAGATTTATACCTTTCTTAAAACAGATTATCCTATATTAGCCAAAATAGTAGGTATACCTAAAGTACATAAGTCTCTGGAAGATCCACCTTACAGACCAATCGTTTCTGGTTCCAAGTATAAAACATACAACATTGGTGTACTTATTGATACATGGACAAAACACATATATAAAGCTGTACCTCATATTGTGAAAGACTCATGGAGTTTTTTGAATAATCTCACTACGGATAAATGGAATCAAGACTACTTTTTCATTACCATAGATGTAGTTGATCTCTACACCTGTATACCTAAAGATACAGGATTAGAATTTTTTACTAACAGTCTCAAAAAATATTCAGGGTATAGTTGGGATAAAATATGTGTAATAACTGAAATGATGTCTCTAGTTCTTGACTATAACTACATCACTTTTCAAGGAGAGTTTTTTAGGCAGAAAACGGGTGTCGCTATGGGAGCATCTTGCGCACCGATTTTTGCAAATATGGTTATGCTAGAATGGGAAAATGAATTTTTATTCAAGAGTACACATTACAACTATGTTGTATTTTACGCCAGATATTTGGACGATTTGTTTGTTATATGGAAGGGCCCTGAGGATACGATAGGTGAATTTATTACATTTCTTAACAATACAACAGATTTTTTAAAATTCACTTATAGTTACAATAAAAAAGGAATAGCATATCTAGATACATATATAAGTAATACAGAGACAGGATATGCATCACAAATTTATAGGAAACCTGCATTTTCTAATGACTACATACAATATGATAGTAATCATCCACCTTTTATGTTTAAAAATGTAGTCAAAGGACAATGTATAAGGATAGCAAGGATGTCATCAACTAAGGAAGTGATGGAACAAGACATTAACATGTTATACTCTATGTTTAAAAACAGAGGCTATCCAGACAAGCTACTTAAGGATATTACCCACTTTGTTATCTCAGAATGGGGACATAGATACAAATCATTGTTAGGAGTCCAGGAGCCAGTAAGAGATATTAGAAGAGATGAGACAAATAATTTTAACAGAGTATGTATTTTAACATACTCTCCTCATGTACATTATATTAAAGAAATATTATTTAGACATTGGGATGTTATTACATCCAACAACTTGGGACAGATTTTAGGTAAACAACCAGTTATTGTGTATAAGGTGGCACCTAATTTAAAAAGGAAGTTAGAACATACAGATAACAAAAGTGGTAAGTCTAAGAGAAGTACTAAAGCAAGTGTTAAATGTGGATCTTGCAATCAATGTTCATATATTAACACTATGGATAAATTTCGATTAAGTGATATCAACCATACAGAAATTAGATGCTTGGGTGGAAATTGCAATAGTAAACAAATTGTATATATAGCGAAATGTAAGGTTTGCACCACATTCTATATAGGGAAGACGGAAAGGATGCTAAAGAAGTGTATTTATGAACACCTTTATAAAATACGCAGGGAGGATAAAAATAATGCCCTATACAGACACATTATGGACAAAGGGGAACAACATAATTTTTTGTTCAGTATTATAGATCAAGTCAATGAAACTATTTATGCAGGTAACTGGAAAGCACAATTGGCACTTAAAGAAAGTATATGGCAGATAAGAACAGATGCCACTAGATATCCAGGACTAAATGATTATATAAGCATCAAACCCTTCCTTGAAGTTGGATGAGGGGTGTTTCCTATGTTGCATTCTTTTTCATGTCAGATTGATTTTTACACTATAAATTTTTATACCATGTATTTATATCAATATTTTAGCTTATTTATGCATTTATTAATGTATTTATTTATCATGTTTGATTTGCTATGAATTTTCCATAATTATATTTATGAATTCATTAATACATTCACCCATCCATTAATAAGCATCTTAGTTAAGTATAATTGTTGACAGATTGTATAACACATCTTAGTATTAATTAAACCATTTATTCATCTTATTAAAGTAGGCTGTCAATTTCAGTATATATTTATATTCATATAGTGTTGTTGAATAAATGGTTATATATTTGGGTATATATATATATATATATATATATATATATATATATATATATATATATATATATATATATATTCATACAATATTAATATTAATCTTATTTTAACAATCATATGTTTTTTGTGTCATTATGTTGTAAAGTAAGGTTTGTTTTAGCAATACATGTTAGTATCAGTATTTTAGTATTTTAATTCATGTGCATTGCAAGTTGTACATGGCCTCTTTAAAAGTTTTGGCGCAAATTTTGAAATTAGTAAGTAACAGTCACTATATATACTGAGTGTATTCATGCATACATTGTTCTGATGAAGACTGATTATTTCAGTTGAAAGTGCTTAACCTTTTTGACAGTTACATGTTATATGTCAGAAGTGGAATAAAATTTTATAACTCGTACGAGCAGCGTCCTTTCTATCATACAGTGTATGTCTGACATTCAAACAGATACAGGGCAATCCCAGTCACTATTCAGATTAGACAAAAATCAGAAAACTAATTGAACACCCTGACCATTATATGAACGTATGTCCCAGGACTTTAAGCTTGGGATGTCTGAATATACTTGGAGTGAGCCAACATACGGGAAGTGTCTAGAGCAGTAGGGAGTGGTGCATGTGTAGTGGTGTGGTTTATTTCAGACCAGAGAATGGATGACTACTGTGTTAGTGATGTTTTGCTGTGTTTGTTCTGGTAATTATGAACCATGGGTATACATGCAAATGAAGCAGCACAGCAATAGTGTAGTGGTTAGAGCATCCGCCTATCAAACAGACGTTGCCGGTTCGACTGCAGCACACACCATTTATGACACGTAATCCATATACAAGCATATCTTGCTACTTTTATGCTGTATAATGATATAATACCATTGAAATGTGAACTGGGGTGACGTGTCACAGTAAGACTGCAGAAGGTGTTTGCATGACTGGAAACGGTGGTTAAACGGAAAGCCGCTGCTGAAAAGTGTTGTACTCACCCTTTGTCCAACTGCCCTTGTTCTGCCCAGCAACACAATAAACTGCCTCGGCCAGGCTCGATGCCAGGATCCTGCACATCACAATCAATGAGATTTACCACTAAGCCACGGCAGTTATACCTAACTCTGATGCTATCACAAAATCTAGCAGACAGCGCAGTCATTCAACAGTATGATCAAAGTAATTAATTATGTAGATGTATATGCATGTGTCCATACACATATATATATATATCTACAGAATGATCATGGGCATAAGAAAGCATTCATAATGAATGGGAAGGAAAACAGCAGCAGAACACCCGTATTATGTAGTGCTGACATATCAAGCTGGTCATAGGTGGGCAAAACCCCTGCATCTCTAACCACAGGTTAGATACTAACAGTGGGAGTAACCTTGTCCACATGCTAAGTCTGACTTTCAAATGGGTACAGAGCAGTCTCCAGTCTCCAGTCTCCAGTCTCCAGTCTCCAGTCTCCAGTCTCCAGTCTCCAGTCTCCAGTCTGAAAAGCCTAAACCCAGATGGCCATATGAACACCCAGACCATCATACAAATCTATGTGCCAGGACTATAGGCTTGGGAAGTCTGAATATACTTGGAGTGAGTCAACATGCGGCATGGGTCTAGAGCAGTAGGGAATGGCACATGTGTAGTGGTGTGGTTTTCCCAACAGGAGAACGGATGCCTGCTGTGTTATTGAAGTGTTGAGGCATGTGTTTGGGTAACTATGAACCATGGGTATGCATATAAATGAAGCAGAACACCAATAGTGTAGTGGTTAGAGCATCTGCCTAATGAACAGGCATTCACAGTTCAAGTTTGACTATAGCACTTATAATTTCCCTTGTGGAATGAATGTTGTTCTGCTGTAAAACTGACATTATAACATGTAAAAGTGAACTTGAGTATCGCATGGGACTTTTAACCAGATCCCTTCAATCAAAGTGGTACTGTCATATTGAATAAGGCATAAGTAAGCACAAATAAGCGGCAGTAAACATATGTAACACACAGTAAGCATATGCGAGTGCGCTTGCATGGGTGTAAGCAGCACCCAGCATAGGAAATGTATATACGTATGTACAGATGTAATATATATATATATATATATATATATCTATATATATATATATATATATATATACATATACGTATATATATATATATATATATATATATATATATACACACACACACACACACACACACACACATATATATATATATATATATATATATATATATATATATATATATAAATATATCTGAAGAATGAACGTCGTAACAATAAAGCATAGACAAGGGATGAGAAGGGAATCAGTAGCAACTATGGTATTATATAGTGCCATCAGCGTATGTCCGCATATGTCATAAAAAGCTGGCCAGAAGTGAGCAGAGCACTGCTACTCACAACACAGGCAGGGTTTTACCAGTGGGAGTTACAGTGCACCCATGGATTCTAATTATGGAACACAGACTGGAGCATCCCTTGCGGGACACCCCAATAATTGGCCAAACCATAATAAGGTGATACACCGTCCATTTTGTCAGTGGTGTATACAGACTCAGAATACAAGAGTGGGTAACCCTGATGACCCATGGGGCAAGACAATTGCATGAAATGGGTCCCATGAAGTGGAGAGTGGGCAGCGTGTAATGGTGTGTCCAGAACAGACCAGGTCCCAGAGTAAGGATGGGTGCTGTTGAGGAGGCGAGGGTGGGGGAACTATGGGTAGCTACTTATGGGTCTAGATGTGCAGGTGTTGGCTGTTGTTGGCCAATATGGACAGCCCTAGGGATGCAAGCGAATGTATTCATTGGGCAGAGGCGTCGCCCACCAAGCAGCCACACCCACTGCGAGACCCACTAAAGCAAAGTGCAATCTATATGGCAAAGAACGGAATAACCAGATGTAGACGTATATATGTAGAGCTATGTGTGTGTATATCTACCCATAGTGACATAGAGATATGCCTCTCCCTCACCGTAGTATGAATGTATACATACAGGGATAGAATATAAATACATACCCACATATAAATATATACATATGCAGACAAACATAGACCCATACGTCATTAGATTATATATATGTATATATATATATATATATATATATATATATATATATATATATATATATGTATATATATATATATATATACAGCAAGATATAAATATACATGTATGCATACATATGCAGATATATCTGTATATATTAATGTAAATATATATATATATATATATATATATATATATATATCTGCTACAGTAAATATACATATGTATTTAGCTAGGATATGATACAGCAGTTACGAGTAACATATGTTCACAGGCCATGCATATGGTGGTGGGAGGTCCAATAAACAAACGTGTAACACGTAGCATCACCCCCCACCGCGCCAGCTAGGCCGGTGAGACATACAGACACACAATAAAGGTAAACATACCAATGCTTTCCAGACCGCTGGCAGGATGCTACCAGAGGGAGAGACCTGCAAGGTCTACACTTGAAACATAGACATCGATGTCCCTTGAGGGACACCAAAAATTAATGATTGGAGCCAGTCCCGATAATGATTTATCAAACCAGGCTGTAGATGTACACAGACCAGTAGGTTGTGCAAGCCTGATAACACATGGGTCGACACAACGTACGACGTGTCCCAACACAGGGAAAGTGGCCAATGTGTAGTGGTGTGTTTATACCCCACCTGCACCCACAGTAAGGATGAGTGCTGCAGAGGAGTGGCAGGTGGGGGAACTATGGGTGTGTGATTATGAGCCTAGACGTGCAGGTGTTGGCTGGCATAGCTGTATTCGGACTGCCCCGTGGATGTAAGTAATATTCTGATGTGGGCATAGCTGATGCCCATACCTCCCAACCTCTCAGAGCACATCCAATGGATAGTCTGTAAACCATTGTTGGAGCACATAGGGACCATACCATTGAACTGTCCCCGATTACCAGGGATGTCCCTGATTACGACTCAGAATCTAACTCTGTCCCACCTAAGCCCTCCTAGAACTACTGATATTAGGAGGAAAGGTGGTGGATTACACATAATGAATAACGACAACATTTAAGAGTCATAAACAGCATGTACCTCAGACAATGTGTATGAATACATATGCTCTGGGTCTGTCAATGTGTCAGGTTAATAGCACCAAAATTTTAAATGTGTCCATGATGTTGTTATGTAGTGTCCCTGATTCAATCTTCATTTTTCCCCATTCGTATGAGAGGTCTGATAGGGACAGAAAGCACATATTCCGCTGACTACCTTAGAAAGATGATAGAATAATAGGTATGCGGTAGCATGACTCGGCTGACGGATGTGGGTCCCAAAACCCAATTACTTGTCTGTATTGAAAAGTCTCGGTTCCCATGTATCAGCCAGATGGGTGCAGATTGTAGGAGAAACACACAAATAATATGAATAAAACACTGGACAGGCCGCCGATTCCATACAGTCCAATGGTATGCCGTCGCCTAATGGGCAGACATTCCCAATACTGTAGGCATGTAATCCGATGCAATAGGCATCACAAGGTAATATTGTGTTCCTTGATCCCACCCAGGGATGTGAGTGTCAGATGCAAGCACCAATGTTGGTGCATTTGCAAGTGCAGGATCGAATGGGTGTAAGCCTTTTTGGCTACCAGTATGCGAGTATTGCACTGGTAAAGCAATGTAGAGGCTAAAAGAGTGTAAGAAGCTGTAACCAGAGGTGAGCATTGTTTAAGACTGTGCAAACCCATGCATACCTGCTCACAACTGCTTTAATGTGCCTTACTCCCTCCGTATCCAATGCCCTTGTTCTGCCTTGCAACAAAATAAACGGCCTCTGCAAGGCTCAGAACCAGGACCCTGCACACACAGCTAATGTGATTTACCAATATGCCATGGCAGATATACAGACATCGGACATTACCACAAACATATCATCCAGCGAAGTCATTCAACAGTATAGGAATATATCCCATCATGTAGATGTATATGTGAGTGTTTATATCCAGCATATGGGTACATACATATCTAGAGATATATCAGAAACATACCATGTGGCAACAAAGCATTACAAACAAATGAAAAGGGAAACACCAGCGATGTCTGTATTATGTAGTGGTGTTGTCCTATGTAATATCAAGACTCCCTCAGACAGACATGTGTCATTCATAAATGCAAACAGTTGTACATTGGCTGTATACATCACTCTGTGCATGTAATGTACATTAACATAACAGTACCTGTCTAACCATTATGTGAGAACAGTACTATTGCAAGGTGCTGTGTGCAACATCATCATCATGATAAAGGTAAATGGGGTAACCACAGAGGGACCGGTAGTGTTGTGTGTACAATGGGGTCATCTACATCACATGTACCTGGACCATTTAGGAGTGAAGTGCATGCCAGGATCGTGCACCTGAGGACAGGGGTGAGGATAACAGGAGTATGTTTGATGCATATTACAAGGGTTACATGTGTCCTGTGGGCACGTATGTGAAATGGACAGCTATGTATAGGGCAGATGTTGTCCTAGGAAACGATTGGCCTTATGTTTCTGTAGGGTGAGAGTCGGATGTGGGAGAAGGAGAGTAGGTATGCCCGTGGAGGATAGGTAGGGTAGGATCACAGACAAAACAGCATGGAGGGTAGGTATATGACACTTGGGGGGATACACCTCGGATGGTGATGGGTGTTCGACATTCACAAGCCCATGGGAAAAGTGGGATGGAGGTCCCCAGCCATGGGCAGCCGCCACTGCACCAAAACAGTTGCAAAGGAGGCAGTGCTGGGGGCTGTCCAGGAGGGGCAGCCTCACCCTGTAAATGTGACACTCCACCCTTGAGCTTGCATATCTGGCTTCGGAAGACCTTAGTGAGCCCCCAACGCACCATGTCCGGGACCGCATGACAGCAGGCATGTTCCTGTCTGACCCTGCTCCCAGGGAGGACATGCCCCATTCTCAGTGGTGGTACCACCAGAAGGTGGTGCAGAGCCAACAGAGGTTGATGTCCAAGGCTGGGCCCCAGATGTGCTGGTGCCAGGTGCCATGGTCAACTGAAGACCCATGGCCAGTGGGACAGGAGGTTCTGCCGGCACCTCCCAACCCATACAGCCTATGGTGTTGCAGTTTAAACTCAGATATGGCTTAGTAATAGACAACAGCATTTAGGATTACCTACAACAGTATGCATAGATATCACCATCAACCCAACACAACAGGTGATATACATTTGCAGAGGGAGCACAACACATGCATATATACTGCATGACATCTGTACAATGTGTAGTAGACGTGTGACTGCAGCTATGAACAGTTCCCTATTATTGGCTTGTCACTGGGAACCCCAGACAGTGTCTGTCATACCACTCTTTCATGTGACATATGTCCAGTCAGGGATGAGATGGCAGTAACACATCCCTATCACCATGTACTGTCTGCAATCCTCACACTATGCTCCTGCTTTGCACAGATGTGTGTTCAGCGTGTAACACAGGAAACAAATGGTTCCACACTGACCAGTCCACAGATGGCCCTACAGATGGGGGTCTCTCATGAACAGAGCACTGTCATGTCTGTTTTAAAACATGCAGAATAGCCATTACCACACACAACATGTTAAACAGGCAGCAGTCTCAATGCAGTATAGCTACACTTACATGCTGTAGTCATGTGTGACACATCCCCCTCCTGTCTTTAGGCTATTGAGGAACATCAAGATATCATCTGTGATGCCCTTTCAAAACACCACATCCAGGTACCACTCACAGCGACTGTCTTAGCGAAACACCAACATGATGTTCCTAGGTAATGTACTGTGTTTATCATGAGAATGGCTATGGGAACACCATCACAGCTGTTCCACATGTAATCAGCTAGAGGAGGACTGCAATAGGTGCAGAGGCCATCACCTGATCATGTCCATCACTTACAATATACATGCTGCTGCTGAGCAGGTGTACACCTCCACATCCACCAGAGAGTGTGTGGGAGGGACAGACAAAGTACACCAGAGAAGGGCTTGGAGACTAAACCCTAAGCATCATCTGCCTCACGCCTAACAGTACAGGGGTCAAACCCTTGACTGACTAGTCATTACTATTACATATGCATGAAGTTACTACATGTGCCACAAAGCTGACATGTTGCTGTGCTGTAAGAACATATATGTGTGTAGGTTGAGAGACATCTGCAACAGGATGTAGTAGACATACATTAGGTGTAGCACACAGGGCTGTCCACATGAACAGATGCCATTGTCACCACAACCACACTCTCTAATGGACTCGCATTGACACTCTTTGCCAGGGCCACAAATACACAACCTAACTACTTAGTTTGCCACACTGCAGTAATCCACAGGACTACATACACCACAGTGGATATCTGAAGGTTCTGTGGGCTAGGGCATGTGAAAGTGTTTGACATCTGTTGGTATGCCAATGAGGGTTATACTGGGAGTGACTGTGGTTGGGAGCATCATAACCCTCACGCAGACACAAGGTGTCAGTACTGACATGCATGTATGCATTGCTTCATGGGTGTGTAGTGGTTGGCTGGGCAAGATGGCTTTACAAGGCTGGGTGAGGGGTAATCCATGGTATCATGCCACCTGATAATGGTGTGCAGTGTGGTACAGGGGTGTAGTGTCTGCAATGTCCCACACGCATGGGTACTGCATGATCTGCCCTGACATCCTGGTTACCATTGTGTATGGCCATAGCTTTGCAATGCATGCCATGTCTGTGTTTGATAGTCCTTCACATGGACATTGCCTAGGAAGTGCATGTCCCACAATACTGTACAGTGACATATACAGGTATACCTGGTTTGGCAGGCACATGTTGTGTACTCAGACTGTTTTCCCCCTATATGCCAATACTGGCCTGGTGTGGCAAAACCTGCTTATAGTCAGGTCGATCCTGCACCTGCATTGATAGCATGATACAGGTATTCCCTGGTGTCACTGGCATTTGTCCATACAGGACACATGTGTACGGCATTGTATGGCCCCTGTGGATCACATTTGATGGCACCACATATGTTGCAGGCATCCAGTGGGAAATATAGTGATGGCACATTGTCCGCAATTATCTGCCTATTGTACTGCTGTATGGGAGGCATGTCCTCTGCAGCCCACTGCAATCACACCATGCCGACTAACTGTCATCAATGTGCATGGAACTAGCAATATAGCGGGATATCCTAGGCAAGTGTGTTTGTGTATGACACATGGGTGCAGGACATATACCGGGTACTAGTAAGGTTGTATACTTTGTTCACCAGGCCTTTTGCCAGATGTAGGAGTATGGCTTGCCAACACAGTCCTGTGGCTGACTGACATCTGTACTCCTCGTGAGGTGGCCAATGTGTCATAAGACGAACACCATATAGGAAAAATACAAAACCCACACGCCAACATGTCCATTCGTTAGACACTCACAGCCACCTCCACACAGGCTCTGACAGCCAAACACACA
>NC_056726.1:716272369-716292369 GCF_019279795.1 Protopterus annectens
AGAAAGCAGGACATAGGCAGGGGTGTGTATCTCACACATGTGAGGTATCTGTATGTGCGTGACATAGGTGTAGTCAATAGTGAATGCCACAGAGTGTGTGTGTGTGTGTGTGTGTGTGTGTGTGTGTGTGTGTGTGTGTGTGTGTGTGTGTGTGTGTGTGTGTGTGTGGCTGTCTGGTCCCTGGAGTGAGGATGTATGTTACCATAGTCAACTGATAAGACCCCTCCCCCATCCAGACAATGCAATCTACTATCCCTGTTGGTATCCTCGATCTTAGGCCATACTGACTACCTGTACATGTGTAATCTCTGTGGCGTGTCATGTAAGTGCACAGTACTGTAATGATGATTTGCACATAGGCAGGGGTCCTCACCTCAACACTAGCAAGTGTGTGTGTGTGTGTGTGTGTGTGTGTGTGTGTGTGTGTGTGTGTGTGTGTGTGTGTGTGTATATGTGTTACTGTGTCGGTGAATCCGTGAGTGTGTGGATGTGTTATTGTGTCTCTGAATACATGTGTGTGAATACCTGAGTGTGTGGGTGTAGTTGTGTGCTCGCATCCTGTCATGGGAATGTGTATTACTGCTTCCCAATGAGGCATCACGCTTTCCACTGGCCTCTACCCTTGTCATCAGCTAGACCGCTCTCTTACCTCCCCACTCCATATAACTGTACCTGTGATGTCACCCAGTATGGATGTCACATCTCTAGCCACAGTAGCTTAATACACAGCTATCATGCTCTTGTATCAGTAGATGTGTTTGGAATGTGGGACTTTCTAACTGTGATGTGGAAGCTACTAAGTGCATACTGGTATTTTCATACATACCTGTGAGTAGTCCACATTTACATATGGGACACTAACTTCAAACACTGACATCCACCAGCACATGCAATTAGACCTGAAGGAGGAAAGCAGAACATCATGACCAACATGCAGTTACTGTTGTTACACATGACAGATACTGTTAAAAGTACAAAATGCATTCTAAACCTGTACTACATGGTATGTCTACTGCCTGTCAACAGTACGCAACAATTTTAATCTACACTTATCTTCCTAGTCTGTTCACCCTGTGCATCAGACCATATGAGCATGTCCCTACACTGATGGCGTGGATGACAGGGATGCGGCACAGGCATCATCACATGCACAGGGTGATAATGTTTGCCAGAGGCCTAGGCTGCATCATTGGATGACATCATGTGTGTGGGTTAGGGCCTTTGATCTCATTGGGCATGTGTGGATGTTATGCATGTGTGTGTTGCAGTGCCCTACATACGTTTCCAGTGTGTGCGTGTATGTATGCACACAGTTCTGGCATGTGTCTGGCCTACACAGGGGTATTATTGACAGCTGTGGTCTGTACAGGCAAGGTTTTACAGTTCACGGTGTCTGGCCATGGCCACGTGACCTGTGCCTGCCAGGGGTTGCACGAGCACTACCAGGCAGAGGTGCAGATTGGGTACTGTCTGATGACACATGTCCACTGGAACCGTGTCCCTGTTGGGACCATCCAGGGCCATGGGCACATGGCTTGCTGTGTCCTGGTGTGGACAGCACAGCACCAGCTGCACTGCTGCTGCTAGCACCACTATAGGAGCGGGCATGTGAGGTAGCTCGTTCACGTAGACCTGCAACAGGTGATGCAGCTGGCCTACATCCACATGCCTGACACCTCACTCCTATCAGATGTTCCAACGCATCTCACGCTCGCGGATTGTCATGCCATGGTCAAGGACTCCAGCCATGTCACCCAATCGTCTATCCAAAACTTCAGCAATTTGCTGTTGAGCATTTGTCATTGCCTGGATGTTGTTGTTTAAAGAGTGGACAGCAGCCCTCTGAAGCCTCTGACCTTCTCTGTTGTGCCATTTAGCATGTGCCTGTGCCTCCATTACAGCCTGAAACATGCGTCTGGTGACACCAGCTGCTGTGCTCTGTCTTGCAGGGGCATGTTGGCCAGAGGTCCTCCTACGAGCAGCACTGGCCACGTGCCTGTGTGGGGCATCACCAGTCAGTTGGCTGACACCATGGTGTGCAGGCACACCTTCCATAGCCTCCACACTTTCCTGTTCCAAGCTACCACACGCCAACTGTCCTTCCTCTATGGCCACTGGTGATGGGGTATGTGTTGGCATGAGAACTGTGTGCGGGGATGAGGGGGATATAAGTGGAATGGGAACCAATGGCACAGATTCAGCCCCTGGCAACCCTGCTTGTGCCTCAATCATATGTTCATCATCACTGCTAGAGTCTGTGGGGACATTAACATCAGATGGACCGCAGGAGGGGAACGCACCTACATCAACACCTGTGAGGGGCAGACAAGAACTGTACATTACAATCTATACAATAGACATACACACACACACACACACACACACACACACACACACACACACACACACACACACACACACACACACACACACACACACACACACACACACACACACACACACACACACACACACACACACACACACACACACACACACAGACACACGCTATGGCACCCAACATGCATGTGATATGACAGAAAGCATGCAACATGCATGTGATATGGCAGACGGCATGCAGCCCAGACAATAATAGTTGTAGTTATCATACATCCCTGGGTTGCACACAACAGCATGCATGTGTCATAACAGAAGACATGCAAATTACACAATCATAGTAGTAGTTAGCATACATCTCTGTGTTACATCATGTAGACCAGCACAGGTTAACAGTACACTTGCCTGATGTGTGGCATATGACCTTGACAATCACATGTATTATGACATGTGATCTGCCGATGTGTGCATTGATATGCATACATGTTTAACACAATGGTGTCTTGTCAAATATACAGTGGAGTAATGGTGTCCCAATGCATGTTGTCTGTCCGCCCTACAGATATACTGCACATTTAGCTGATGTGCATGACCATTGCAGGGAATCATGTGGCATCTCCATTGCTATACAGTGTGAGTTACAGACACAGTTCATAGCCATGACTGTGTTCAGATACAATACATATATACTGTGGAATGTGACCCCCGTCACTGAGGTGGATACACTCTAAACCATGATGTGGAATTTGTGACAGAGGTCACTGAAGGATATATGGATGACACCCCTGCACATCTGCAACCATAATGCTGCTGCCTGGCAACTATGGTCAGACATGGCAAACTCGTCGGTACACCATGTCCCACATGACATCTGTGTACCACACACACACACACACACACACACACACACACATACACACACACGCGAGGAGCAAGGATGACAGTGATGTCCGACACCAGCAAGGGGAATGTACTGTATCTGTGGGCTGATGTGGTTGTCTGTGCATGTATGTGGATACTCTACACATGACTGCTGTCATGTCGTGACACACTCAAGATGTTCAACACTACTACACAAGATGTGCACAGGCCTGTAGGATGTCTAGTGTTCCACGTCTGCAATATAACCATTACACAAAGGCCATGGTTGGACCATGTGTAGCCAATGTATGACAGGGTGTACACACAAGCACATCATGTCTACTGTGTGCATTGATTCCTGTCTCTGGCCATCCTCCATGGCCATGTGTGAACGAACATGTGTTGGCCAAATGGTTGTGATGGGTGTCTATTTCACATGTCTGTATTGTCCCATATGACATACACCCATAGATGTCATATGCTCCACTGACGACAGTGTTATGCAGACAAAGGGTGGTATGTTTGGTATGTGGGATATTTTTTTCAGGATAGTTAGGCAGTGTTGCAGCCAGCCCACTAGATGCCGTGGACATGTCAGATGGCACATAACATTGTGTGACATTCATAGCAGGGGTATAATCCACACCAATGAATCCTGTGGGCTGGCCATACTCCAGCTCACTGTGTAGTACTGTTTGTATTCCCCACATGTGTAGTTTTGATCTGTATTACAAGTCCCTACAGTCAACAACACCTCCACCATTGTATGCACAGCTGTCAACACATCTGGCAACGACAGTTTATGAGGTTTCATGTCGATGTTTCACATAGTTTGTAAGTATTGCACATGGGTAGCCAGTGTAATGCATTGCAGTTCCGACCTGTATATTGTGACAGGACCATACATTATGTGTACATGTGGTAAATGGCCACATGGCACATAGATCTGTGCATTAACATGCCTGATAAATAATAACAATCTCACCTGCAATGGGCTGCTGTCTCAGCGGAACACCAGAGGTACCTAAATAGGAGTGACATAGCAGTATGATCATTATCCATGCCTGTATGATAGCTACAGGGTACAATGTGCATGTTAACACATACGCCAGTACAATAGACTATACTATGGAGTATACACATGTCTGCATACACAGAGTAGCATAGTATAGTATGCGGCATGTGTGTATACATGCCTTGCATATGATGTTACATTACATATTGTACAGTGACACATGTGACTATATGGAATATAGTTGTTATATGTGCAGTAGTGACTTACCAGGCAACTCCAGGCTTGGTGGTTGAGAGACACCCACCTCCACAATATCAGCTAAGGCTTGTGGATGTTGTTCTGCAGGTGTCCCCAGGTTGGCCAGTAGCTCCTTTGGTACTTGTGAGTGGGGGGCTGGTTTGGTTGCCCATCACCTGTTGCACCTTGTTCCCTGGCGATTGCATTTGCACACTGTTTCTCCCATCTAATTAGGTCTGTACAGTGTCTGCGCACCTGCTGGTATGTGCAGTTGTGGCCACCCACATCATTAACCCTCCTGCAAAGTTCCTGCCACAGGGCATCCCACTGCTGTGCATCCTGTGGTACATGGCTGAACAGTACATGATGATTATTATGTAGGTATGGGATGAGGGCCTCATCCTCCAAGTGGGTAAAAGGTGGTAGCCTTGCACGCAGCATACTTGGAAGACATAATGATGGAGACAGGTCACAGTAATTCACAGAGACGTACAGAGCTACAGCTGAACATACATGTGTATCACATTTATTATGATTAAATAGTTGTCTTTGCAAATCTACATGACACTGACACCACTGAAATGTTTGTGTCATGCACATTTCACACTCAATGGTGATTGGATATTATCACCATATATGTGTGTGCATCACCTGATTACATTGCTCATATTCCATGTGGATGCTGTCTTGATGTGGGCATGTCTGTTTGCCTGTACTGGTGTTCTTGCCTATCAGCACATACCTGGATGTGTCCACATTAATGCAGTCGACCTTGATGCTGTGTATATGTCACATATAAAGACTTACACTGCCTTAACAGATATGACCTGTGACCCTGCAGACTTGCTCAGGGAAGGTTTTACATGTATGTGTTTTGCCATATGCATCTACATGGTACTGTACAGCAGTTCAACATCCTGCCATGTATCACCTGTGTTGCACATGTGATACACATGGGACACTGGCTAGCCTGATGGTATTTGCAGGGATGGATATCAACTATAGCATGTACAGTCAAAATTAACTAGTAGGCTATATGCCCTGGGCCATGTATGAGCCTAGGATAAAAGGTTACCTAGCTGTAGCTGACAGATGGGTTTCTGGGGCCAGGTCAAGCAGAGCCAGATAACTGATCCACAGGCTTAATGATATATTTACTATGCGGTCATCACACCATGTCTGAAAGAGGGACAATGTGCAGCTTTGCTGGACAGGGATGCATAGTATGATAGGAGTATGTAAAGTGTATGGGACAAGGATCTGTCCAGCATGTGATGATCCTTGTACTAGGAAGGTGGATGTCCATGAAGTATGTCTTTGAGATCAGGATGTGTACGTGTAGCATGTCCAACATCACTGGGTTGGATATGGCTTTATTCAGGGTAGGCATCATGCTACATAGTGGAGATGGGGATTAGGAAGGCTGGTGTAGGCCATCTGAACATGGCCAATACCCCTTAAAGGAAATATGTGATCTGATATGGGTCACTTGAGTGTTGAGTATGGCTGAACAATGATCTCTATATTCATGGATGGCACCCTGTCATGATTAGGGTTGCCACTTATGACTACCTGACAGGTGTGGTGATGTAACTATCACAGGAAAGACCACTGCCCAGCTGCATCCCTTACACCCAGTGTCCATTATGTTGACCACTGCCTAGGTGGTAGTTCATGGGTACGGGGTTATTAACATAGGGGTGACAATGTAATATGTAGCTGTCAGATTGTGGCCATATGTCACACACCTCACCCACAAAGCCCCTTCTGTATGTTGTCTGCAACACTCATTGAGTCAGCTATTGCTCCTAGGTCATAGTCATTTGCATACTTCAATAGGCAGATGTCTTCTGTTAGTCTGTGTGATATAGACTACAATGAGGGGGAGTACAATGAATTAACCCTGTCTTACTGAGCTGGCATTGGTGTGATGTGCATGTATTATTCAGACACCTTCTGTAGTTTTGGTTCTGCCAGCAGTCCAGTTGCAAAACTCTCATGTGACATAGGAATGTACTTCTAGTATACTGAGTGTAGGTGGAACACAGTATGGGTGATGATGTCCTATAACCTGGCAAAGTTATGATATGCTGTGTGAAATCAATCTTACTGTCATCTACATCTGTACTGCTGACACCAATAAGTTGATCAAGGTTCATGGCCTTTCAGACCAGGCTCAGCAGGTTAGTGGTGCAGTACTTCCCATTATCAGTGGTGTTTCCCCCTTTGTTAGTTGTGATAACTGTTGGTGTGTACCATTCAGTGTGTACACAGCCTGACATGAAGTTATGTTTTACATGATGTGTATGTGGAGAGGAAATTGTTTTGCCATATGTGTATGATACAACCTGGGATGTGGACAGGTCCCATGCAGCCTGGGTGCAGTTTGTACCTGCATAATTGTGGTTACAGGGGCTCTGTAGTGTACATGGATATATGACTGAGTACCTGTTGGGGTGGCAGTGAGTTTATGTTATCCAAGACCCTATCTGGATTGTTTATTCATGCTCAGCACTTGTTCAGAACTTGTAAGCACTAAATAAGCTACTAATTAATATATCACTCAATCTTCCTCATTACCTAGAGGTAAACAGTTTTTTTACTTACTTTTCTTACTTGCTTAGAGAAAAACAGCTCCTGTACTAATTTTCCTCACTTATCTAGAGGAAAATATTTTTTTATTCAGGCATGCCCAAGGGTCAGCTCACAGTGTTCTCAACTGTCTGTCTGATGAATATGGGCATCTTGAAGCAATGTAGAAATTGCCTCATGTACACAGACAACCCTCTCCTCCTACCACCCAACACTACAACCTGTGAGAGATGCACTTATGTAGCCAAGCTGGAGGTAAAGCTCTCTCCAACAAAGACTGAACTTGACAGTCATGTGGAGAAGGTAAACATTTGCACCACACCACACTCATCACATAGTCTCACTAAAGCTACACCACCAAAATCCACACATAGTAACATAAAAACATTGGTAGAGGCTCTCAATAATAATCTGTCTAAGCAACAGAGACCTCCAAAGCAGAAATGCAAGCAGCCTCCATCCCCCAATACAACCCAAATGACACATAGCCCACAGACTCAGTATGCCACTCAACCACAGCCAATAAAGCAAAACAATGTACCCAACACTATAGTCACATGTGAGTCTATAGTAAGACACAGTGATGTCCCACTCACCAGGCTAAACAAGGAGAAGGTTACTGTCAGCTGCCTGTTGGGTGCCAGGATCCACCACATAACCCATGCACTCAGGTCACTCCACAACAAGTAGAAATATGACTCTGTCATTGTCCATGTTGGTGTGAATGACCTGAGACATACCTCCCTGGACTACATGAAAAGAGACATGGAAGAGCTCTCCGATCTTGTAGCCCAGGCAGGTATGACCCAAGCCCTGAGTAGCATTCTGCCATTGCCCAGAATGATACCGCAGTACTAGGACAAAATGATTGATTTCAACAATTGGCTAAGCTTCTGGTGTCATTCTAAAGGAATCCAGTATCTGTCGGATTGGGATGACATGGTTTACAGACCACGATGCTTTGCCACAGATAGCCTGTACCTGTCACCCCTGGGATTCCGGATACTGGCTAAGGCTCTTGCTGCCCCTGTAGTACCTTTTTTTAGGCAAGGTTCAAATAACAAATTCACCACCATAACAGGAAGAGGCAAGCAAAAACTAAGGGTAATACTACTCAATGCTAAAAGTCTAAATCTCAAAATGCACTCACTCGAGGCACTCCTTAAAATGGAGAACATCGATATCTGTGCAGTGACTGAGACCTGGTTCAAGGCTCCAGAGGGCACCCCTGCACTACCAGGCTATAACTCATACCACACTTTTCGGCCATGTAACCTGGACTGAAACACCAAAGGTGGAGGTGTGTCCATATTCATTAGGGATATCCACACCTCCAGGCTAGTTGTTTAGCACAATGCATCCGAGGTAATCCAAGTGCAACTAACTCTGGGCAAAACTGCAATCCAAATTATAGCTTGCTACAGATACCCCACCATGCCACAGGATTACCACTCCTCTTTTCTGGATATACTGGAAAATATTAGGGTTCAACCAAACACCCTAATAATGGGCGACTTCAACTACCCCACCATGAACTGGGAAAACTACTCGTGTACCAACTCATTAGCTCAACGCTTTTTGGAATTCATAAACTCCATTGCCCTGTACCAACTTATACACACCCCCACCAGGGGCAACAATATCCTAGACCTAGTCATTACCGACATGAGTGACCGGTGTTCCACACCTGGTCAACTCCTCATTGGTCCGATCTGACCATAAGCTAATCACCCTTGATATCCACATCCTGCCCCCACCCCCCATTAAGGAATCCACAGTAAAATATTTCTCCAAAGCCAACTTCATGCTTCTTAAGACAGAAGTGGTGAACTTCATGACACCCATGCAGATGAACAATACAGTTACAACTGCTGAATCGTACACAAATGCACTCTATATGCACTTAAACTAGTGCATGGATCGTGCTATCTCAAACAGAACCAAGACACTATCCTCCAAGAAAAGGAAGCCAATCTGGTGGTCCCCTGCCATAAACTAATTGTACAACAGAAGGAAGAAATGGTTGTAAAAGAGAGTACAATCCCATGAGTGGAGGAGCTCCCAGGTCAGCCTCAGTAAGAAGTTGAGATCCCTTATAAGGTTTTCCAAAGCTAGCTATGAAAACAAAATCACCACTAATTCCAAGGACAACTACAAAGCATTCCACAGCTATGTCAAGAATATCGATGGCAACACCCAGATCTGCTCTGAGTTACAGCACAAAGGCATGAAAATTACAGAACCAACTGATATTGCCAACATCCTGGCAGATAGGTTCATTGTTAACTTTACCCCGCTCTCACCCCCTAAAGGGCCCCTATCTATGCAGGAAGAATGCAGAGTCCCTATAATCACAACTATGTATGTAAAAGCTGCACTCTCTAAAGTCAAAAGCGCAGCATCCATGGGACCGGACAACATCCCAGACTGTGTTTTACATGAACTTCAGAATGAACTGGCTCCCCACTTAAGCACCATGTTCAATAATAGCTTCGCATTAGGCTTTGTGCCCCCTGAATGGTGCACAGCAACAGTTATCCCACTCCACAAAGTGGTGCCACAACGGACCACGGCAACTATTGCCCTATAAGCTTGACTAGCCTGGTCTGCAAGGCTATGGAGCACATCATCATGGATCTCATTCACAGAGACATTGGGTACCCTCAAACCTTTGACCCCACCCAGTTTGGCTTTGTTAAGGGCAGACCATGCCTCCTAAACCTGGTGGACTTCTTTTAGACAGTTATCAAGGCATTAGATGAGGGTAAGGCGGTCCACACAGCCTATCTTGACCTCTCAAAGGCTTTCAACACCATTCCCCATTCTGGTATTATCGACATACCCATCCACTTGAACATTAACCCTTATGTTACAAGATGGTTTGCAAAGTGGCTCACGGATAGAACCTACACAGTGAGAGTTGCATACCCTAGGTGTGACTGTAAACCAGTTACAAGTGGCATCCCCCAGGGCTCAGTCCTAGGACTCTTCATGTTCGGTATATACTTTTCTGAGGTACAGGTAAGCACAGGAGGACTTTGGCTGAAAAGTTTTGCAGATGACTGCAAACTAGGGGCCATAATTGGTTCCCCAGCTGATACAGACACCCTCCAGAAGGGTCTCACTGAGACGGATACCTAGTGTCAATATCATGGCCTCAAGCTGAATGCCAACAAGTGCATAGTCATCCCCTTTGCATAACACTAATTACCCGCAGACTACCACATAGGTGGTAGTCCTCTACATACAGAAAAGGTAATAAGGTATCTGGGAACCCAAGTAGATAGCAGTCTCTCCTTTGATAACCATATTGCCAAGGTGGTTAGAATATCCTTCTACGTGGCCCTCCTAATCTCAAATGGGTTTGCATCCAAAACAAAGGAGGCCATTGTGCCTCTCTACTCATGACGTATTAGACCTATTAAAGAATACAACACCCCATTTGGGATGTACCATAGAAGACAACTGCAACAGCTTGAAAGACTACACAAGTACCACATCAAGAGGATTACTGACCTCAAACAGATGACCTATGCAGCCTACCTAAAGAAAATCCAGCTGTACTCGGTTGCATACCGCATACTCAGAGGTGATTTCTGCTTGACATACAAGGCCCATGCCAACCCGGTATTGATGGATATGCTCCACCTAAACAAAAGCCCCTGAGGGCCACATGCTCTAGGGATATAAACCTTACCACAATGATAACTAGGACGTGCTGAAGGGATAGATTCCTGACCCAGAGACTCCCCATGCTTTGGAACATGATTCCAATGTACATCAGGCAGGGCCCCTCACTAGCACTCTTCAAGAGAAACCTTGATGGGTGATTAGGAGACAGACATGTACCCCGGGGATCACTGCAGTGGCTCTGCTAGACAGAGGCACAGGGAACTAATGGCTCTGCTGTTCAGAGGCACAAGGAACTAACCTAAGGGGGTGGCGGAAGCCAACACACTCTAGCTAGGCTTATAAATGCCCTTGGGCAGACAGCCTAGTACCTAACTATGAACCTATGAACCTATTACATGTCTTATGTGCATGGATAGTTAACTAGCTCTTCCATTTTACTTTGCTATCATGCTGATAAACTGTTGGGTGACTACAAGTCATATGTATCCTGTTATTGTGTATTGTAAATGCCAATAGACATAACTAATGTTTGCCTAACATAACAGTACTGCTATGTAAAATGTAATACATATCTGCCTACAATACTGTATATTACGCAGTTATTGGCACAATATCCTACAATGCAAATCATAATTGCACAGTAGGCCCACCTTCGACATGTTATTCTCAGTAATACACCCATACATATGCCTACTGTTACAATATATCAACATATACTATCCCCAGTTATAGCACGTACTTGTTGGACCAACCCTGCCACTGACAGCAGCTGGAGAGGAATTGTTGGGTTCAAAGCCCTTATATAGCATCCCTTGTGATGTATGAGGTGTTTGCCTTGTCACCTACAGCAGTGCACACATAAATACTACAAGCATTACTATGCTCAACAATACATCACTACAAGATAACTGTTTCCACTATATGCATTGCATACACTTTAATTATTACAGAACAGGTACTACATACACAGACATGCTGAGTGTTCTACATACCTTATTAGTAACCTGAGGTGTCATTGACTGTTATTTCAGTCTTTTTCAGTTTGTGTTTCAATCTTCTTTGTAATGTTCTGCTGGTGTATATACAGATGGTTTGAATGTGTGACAAGCCATCCTTTTATAGCTAAATATCGGTAACATGTTCTATCCTGATCACCAATTGTTGTTCCAAAGTAGTTAATTACATGCACATCGGCTGTGCAGCTACTCCATTAGCCAGTACCATGTCAAAAGTGGTGTATAATTGAGTACTCCACTTGGGCATTGTCCCTTTGCCTTACTTTCGAGGAAGATGGCCTGGATGTGTTGTTTGTGATGTATTGCAACAGCTATATGGAGCCACGCAGAAATATATTAGCTTCATGACTCCCATGGATTGTCTGTAATGCCTAGAAGATGTTGTTCTACATGTGAGTACAGCTGTTGTATTTCAGAACATTGCTATGTATGCAGGGTTTGTTTGTACCTGATACTTCTGCAGATGTTTCAGTCTGGCAAGGATGTTTGAGCAGCTCAAGGCTGTATGGCTATGCATATAATGTTAGGTGGTTTACAGTGTGCTCACCAGACATATTTAGTTTGGTGTAAATGTGTATCATATTGTGCTGTTAATCAGTAATTGGTAACACTTCCTGGTGTACACACAACCCTCTGAAATGGGATTAGTGCAAAGAAACCCTGTAATATCAGCAGCTGTTCCATTGTATAACAGCAACTATTTCACATAGGGCCATGTTAGTGTGTCTCTGACAAGGTATGTTAAGGCTTCTGCAGATGTCGTACAGTGAGTGAATGATTTGTGATGTTATTACAGTATGTATTTTAATTGGTTTGGGTTTGGGGGAGATGGTGGGTGTACATAGCAGATGCAGATGTGTAGGAACTGCTTTTATACATATTTGATATGTGTGTGAGGGTTCCTTCCCTATTTGAACACCTATCCTTTAGTGGACTAAAACTATGGTAATTGCAGGCTGATTCATTAAGACACTGTAACTGGTTCCTGTATAGCATGCAAGTGATGTTAGTCCTTGAATCCTTTCGGCAATACATCAGAATGTAATAAAGTGTTGCTACATGAAAGCTGTCTGTGTATTTCTGTCATAGGTATTTGCAGTCATTGGAGTTGTGTTGGTGACTGACCCTCTTTGGCTTGGGTTGCCACCTTTTCAAATGGCCATAGTGGGACATTTTTGGGACACACATCAGATTTTACAGGCTGACACATACCCATGGTCAGTACAAAGGATAGAACTTTACTTTTTGCCTAAATAAAAGCTTATTCTTGTAGAAATTTAGTGGCTTATCCTGTTTCTTGTAACATTTAGGTATTTTAGATACAGAAATAAATATTTTATGCAACTATTACATAAAATATCTCAGAACATTTGCCGTTTTTAATATTTTTGGTCAGGACACAACCGCCCAAAGAGGGACTGTCCCTCACAAAGTGGGACAGGTGGTAACCCTGTCATTGGCTCATGTCCATAGCACGTATTTGTAAAAGTGTATAGGCATATACTCTCCATATCCTTTGTTCATATAGTTTGGTCGTGGCAGAATGTGTGATTGCTATGGTCCATGTTATACTCATATATGAGCACTTCAACTGCTGTATACGGGGTATCCTGAATGTACACAATTCTGATGCCCACAATACCGGGCCCAGACTCCCAAACCCCACATTACCGAACACTCAAACTTGTGACAGTCAAACCTCGTGAAAGTACCACAAGCACAGAATGCACACATGCACACACAGACACACTGCTACCCACCACATCCAAACAAGCCACCCTACACTACGTATGAGCAGGTAGGCAAGAACCCCTACACCCCCCATGTGGGTGGCTGCACCCTCCACCCCCCCTACTTTAATATTCTACCTCCGAGATGGTGCAAACAGACACACAAAGCAAACCTACACATTACAGTCCCCCAGAAACACACAACACACTCAGAACAGACACACTACAGCCCTCAGAAACACACTTACACACAGTAACCTACCAAAACCGCAGCACTAGAAGCACTAACTAAAAGTCCCTTAACATCGGGATTTTAAAACTCGCACTTCTGGTGTTTCGGTACTGTGGTCTTTCGGTCTTTAAGCCTCGTGATTACACGTGTCGGTATGTCAAGCATTTGGTATTTGGTAGGTATCCGATTTATATGTGCCTCCATGGTTGTGCAGATGTTGTTAACCTATCTATATATCTACACATATATATATATATCCCTATATATCGACATATATCTCTCTCTCCCCCTCCCCCTCTCTCTTTTTATATATATATATATATATTGGGTACATGGTGGTTTGTCCTATTTCCACACAGTCCTCCCTTTTGTGTTTTAACCTGTCAGAATACACAACTGCCGTTGGTACATCTCAGGTAGCTTAGTGGTAGGTTATTGTGAAGATTGTGTACGTGGTTGCGTGTTCTAATCCTGGCAGTGGTCATTTTACCTCTCAGAGCAGGCACTGGTAGTGCAAGGGTGATTAACGCACATTTCAACAGTTGTGAGCGACTTTGCCCGTGATCTACGCGATGTTCAGCAAAGGTTAAACCGTGTGGGACTTATCCATGTAGTCATGTTTAACCGCCTCTTACCGGCAGTTACCGGCGCAATAACCCGCTAAAGTCTGCTTAAAAGTGCTTTAATAACCTGCATCCAACATCCCTTATTCGGGACCTCAATATGACGTAACAGTCCTTGCAGGTCTTGAAACCGGCACCATGAACACCACAGTCACTGGCTTTACCACTGAGGCATCTGAGATATGTACAACTTTTATGGTATTTTGTATGTACAGTGTACTACATTCGTTCCTCACTACTGTAAACAAATGTGTAAGTCAATTGGTGTACATATGTATGATACCTGTTAATGTTCATATGTTTGTTGAAGTCAGTGTTGCAATGTGACCTGACAGGGTGTATTATGGATGAGAATGGGTCTTGTTTTGTGTCCTTTTTACATTGTGCCCGTACTCCATGTGTACCCCTCCAGTTCACGTAATGAACATCCGACACAGGCCCTCCTTGATGCATATTCCATTAGCCAGCAGTCCTCCCCCACACCAATCTCCACATACACAGCAACCATTGCTTTTATGGGGAATTAGGTTTATATTAATAGTTATAATACCAGAGCTGCATGTGTTTTGCGTACACTTCTATCCATTTGGAATGCTTCTGTGTCACAAAGTGTGTTCATAGATGTATATATAGATATATATATATATATATATATATATATATATATATATATATATATATATTTCTATCTATGTGCACACATCAGTGGCATGTGTGTATACATATATATATATATATATATATATATATATATATATATATATATATATATATATTTAGTATTAATTTGTAACACTTATACATATGTAGACATGTATATGTTGATTCACACATTACAGTACATTACAATGTACTCTACATATGTGCACAAAGTGACTGTCCCATTTGTGGTCTGTACTGTGAAATGCCTGTAGTATAAGGTGTAGTCTAACAACCACTTACCATGTATACAGATTAGATGGCTTAGTGGTAGGTCCCATGACTATGGTGTGCATGGTCCATGTTTTACTACAGAATAAGGCTAATTTAAGCAGTTGTAAGCAGGTTTAAAGGTGTTTGTGTGACATTATACTAGCAGTTGTACACAGTTAAACAAACTTTACATCCTACAACCTGTGCATGCAAATATGGCCACTTCTGATAACTACTCAGGATTTATACATTTCAGTGATGTAACATCTCACTGTGTGCTTACATAACATTACATTGTCTGTTAACTGTACTCTCCAGCACAGATGGGTTTATGTGTGTTCCAAATTTTTATTATTCTGTGGAATACTACCTATATGTGCAAGCTGTGGTTAAGGTATACGATGTAACATGTAAAACATCTCCGACATTTTTGGGATTTGAACGACGACTGCACAGATATTATGCAAATGCTGTAGCCATTACACTATTGACATTAATGTTCCTTCTGCCTATTTTCTATGTCCATGAATCCTATGTGTAAGCTTGGCTATGCAACAGGCGGAACCCCCTACACCCAGTGAGCTTCTCAAATTACCGACATAACACATGAATTGAGAGACATACATTAACATCTTAACTACATTTGGCATAGCCCCTCACTGACACACTTCAGGGGAAACCTTGATGTGTGACTGGCCAACAGTATATACACCCCTGGGATCATGTGTCCCAGAAACACACAGCCAGGGTGTGGGGGAGCCACTCTAGTTTTATGGCTGCAAGACCTGTTGGGGAAATTGAATGCTGTTGGGTTGTTATGTTAACATGCCCTTTTGAGATCACTATGTGCCCCTATCACCCTACAGCACCCCAGTCTTCAACAGCTTCCAGCAACTCTGCCTGGAATCACTTAATTGGCGATGCTTGACAGAGGCTCAGTTACTTCATCAACGGTGCAGATAAAGCCACCACACTGTAGCTATGCTTCTAAATGCCCTTGGGCAGATAGCCTAATACCTATCTGTGAAACTCTACAGTGCAGGCCATCTCCAACATCATATGTGATTATACAGAGTTTTCTGATCACAATATACAGTGTAAAATCACCATGTAGTCAGACAACAGTTAAGTACAGCAAGAGCATACAGACTACTGATACATAATCACTTCAAAAGCCTATCTTGGAAGCTAGTGAACTTGTATAGGTTTCAGGCTTTGTATTGCTTACCAGTAGGTTACCTTCAGGAAAGATGGGACACAAGCACAGATGGGAAACATGCCTGCAGCAATGCCATACCAACTTGCATGTGTCAGCCTAAGGTTTTGGAATGCTGGGCAAGGCTATTGGCGCCCCCATGGTGCCATTTTTAGGCAGGTTTCAGAGGTGAATCTTACCTCCATGAACTGCACAATAGTGGAATCAATGAGGGTTAGGCTACTCAACACCAGGAGTAGTACTCACAACATGCACGTACTCACAGCACCCCTCAGTATGGACAACATCTACATCTCTTCTGTGACTGGGACCTGTATAAGGCTCCTGTGAGCACACCGGCACTACCAGACTACAACCCATAACACACATTTCAGACACTGAACATGGACTGGCACAGACATGGAGGAGGTGTATCCATATTCATCTGAGATACCTACACCTCCAAGTTAGTGGGGCAGCATGATACCTCTGTGATCATCCATGTGCAGCTAACATCAGCCACAACTGCAATGCAAACTGTGAGCTGCTACAGATAACCCTACATGACCCAGGAGTACCACTGCAACTATCTGGAGACAGTGGTAAACATGACAGTCGTACCAGACACCCTGTTATTGGTCAGTGTCGGCAACCCTACAATTAACTGGATAACCTACTTGAGTATTCACTTCCAGGCCCAGCACTTCCTGGGATTTATCACCTCATATGGTCTGTATCAGTTGGTAGATGGACTAATGAGAGGTGAAAACATACTAGAAGTGGTAATCACTGACATGTGCAACAGGTGCACTACAGCAGAGGTCAACCGGTCACTGTTTAGATTTGACCACAAACTATTCACTGATGATTTCCACTCCCAAACATCTCCCCCACCAAAGGAACACACAGTGAATACCTTTCCTACAGCTAAATTTACAGTACTAATGACGTAGGTGGGAGGGTCCACAGCCCCCTTGTTCAGGGATGACACTGCTTAAGATACAGACATAATTACAAATGCATTCCATAAGCACAGACAAAGATGTATGGGTCATGCCATCAATGGTAAACCAGGACTCGCTACTCCTACCCAAGGACACCAATCTGCTGAACCCCTGCAATATACAGGCTATACAACAGAAGTAGACCAGTAGTCCAGAACAACAGCAAATCCCAAGACATGCAGACATCCGTCACCAGTATTAGCAAGATACTTATATTACTCATGTAATCATCCAAGGCTGACATCCACAGGTAAATAGGCATGGATTTGGTAGATGATCACAAAGGCTTCTTTGGCTATGTCAAGGATCTAAGCAGTAACACACAGATTTGCACTGTGCTGGTACAATATTGCACTGAATATACTGACCCTACTGATATCACCAGCACACTTGATGATACATTCAGAGCAAGCTTCACCCCCTACAGGGCCCACAACAATACCCAAAATGTACAGTATCCCAGACATCTGAGACATACAGGTGGTAATGGCCCTTTCAAATGGCATGACAGAGCGTCAATGGAGGCAGATGGTGTCCCGGACTGCATCCTGCAGACACTACAAGACAAAGTGACCCCCCCCACCTAATATAGAAATTCAACATCAGCCTCTACACAGGCTACATGGCCATTCAATGGTGCATGGCAACAGCTATTCCACTCCAGCAAGGTGGTGACACAACTGACCATGGTAACTACCACCCCATAAGCCTGAGTAGCCTGATCTGCACGGCTATGGAGTGCATCCTCATGGCACACATTAACATAGACCATGGTAACCTCCAGACACTTGACCCAACCCAGGTCAGCCTGATTGAGTGCAGATCATGCCTACTGAACCTGTTTGATATCTTACAGTCACCTAGACTTTAGGTGTGGGGTGTGGTAGTTCACACATACTACCTAGACCACGCCAAGGGTTTTGACACCATTACTCACTCAGGTATTATTTCTAGGTTGATAATAAGGTTGATAAATTAGTACTAGGATAACTGCCCTTGCAAGCCATTTTAAGCCTAGCCAATTATCCCTTGTGAGACTCAAACTCTGTACCTTGTGTTTGTAAGGTAAACACCTTAACCATTAGGCCAGCCAGCCAGTACATACACCCATACATCACAGGTATGTTTGCCAACAGGCTTACACACAAAATCCACATGGTAAGCCTATCAGCCTCCAGGTCCAACTCTTGACCAGTCACAACTGGTGTCCCACAGGACTCAGTCAGTCCTGGGACCCCTACTGTTTGCCATATACTTCTCAGAGGTATGGGCTAACACAGGTGGACTACAGCAGACTGTGTTTAGCAATTACTACAAATTGGGAGCCATAACTGACAGTCCAGCTGTCACAGATGTCCTTCAAGGGGCCTCGCATAGACCAGCACAGGGTGTCAGAGTCATGACCTCCAGCTAAAGGCCACATACAGCATGGTCATTCCATTTTGGGAAACTACATACACACATATTAACACATGAGTGGCAGACTCTATAATTCAGATGACGTAATGGGTATGTGGGGACTACATTATATAGTGATCTCTCCTTTGCCAATCATATCTGCGAAGTAGTCTATGTAGGCCATCTGGTTATTTATGGGTTTGCATCTAAACAGACTGCGATTATTGTGCCCCTTTACTCATCACTCATCAATCCCATCATCGAGTATGATAACCCATTTTGGATGAACCTCAGAAGACACATCCAACAGCTGGAAGGGCCACGGACGTGCCTCGCCAAGAGGAATAATGCCCTCAGACATGTGTCCTATACTGCCAGACTGCATAAACTATTGCATTACTCATTTACTCAGAGATGATATTTGCTGGCCAACAAAGCCGTGTCCAAGTCGGACTTAATGGATATGCTCCACCTATGGGAATCCATGTCACAGTGAGCCGCAGACTGCAATGAGCTACACCTTGCCACAACCATAACTGGAAGATGCTGGAGTGACAGATTCCTGTCACGGGTACTCCCCATGCTTTGGAACTACATCCCTGATTACATTATATGGAGCCCCTCACTAACACTCCAGAGAATCCTTGTAGAGTGGGTGGGGAACAGTGGATACACCCCAGGGATCCCGCAATTGGCTCTGCTCCACAGATGGACAGTTAGTTACTCAATAGGGTGGCGACAGCAGACACATTTTGGCTAGGCTTATGAATGGCCATAGGCAGTTAGGCATGTACCTACCTATGTACCTATGAACCTATACATACAGTATCGACACATGCTGATAGCTTAATTTGCTGTTCAGGTATTGACTTACCTTGTGCCAATGGAATCTATCTCTCCAGCATGTCCTGTTTATTCTGGTGACAAGGTGTAGGTCCCTAGAGCATGTAGCTTGGAGGGATTGGGATTTATTTAGGTGTAGCATGTCCAACAGCTCTGGGTTTGACATAGCTTTACATGTTAGGCAGAGATCACCTCGGAGTAGGCGATATGCTACGGAGTAAAGCTGGAGGTTTTTGAGACGGTCAGTGTAAGGAATCTGTTTGAGGCCAGTAATCCTCTTTGTGAGGTACTTCTGTGGCCTTTCCAGCTGCTGCAGATGTCTTGTGAGGTACATTCCAAAAGGGGCATTGTACTCTATAATGGGTCTAATGA
>NC_056726.1:716297369-716397369 GCF_019279795.1 Protopterus annectens
AATCATTTGAAGATGTAGCTAGACAGTGATATGCAAGCAGCATTCTCACGTCAAATAAAATGCATAACTTTGTTATCTTTCTACCACTTTATTTATTTCTTTTATTTATATCCAGTTTGATTACTGGGGAAGTCCACTGGGCCCAAAGGACCCGTTTTCAGTGGAGGCCTGGGGAGAAAAGCTCCAGTAAACATAATACAGTACAGATATAAGAGATAGAGCGATACATAGTATAAGACATACAGAGAGATACATAGTATAGGACAGTTTACAAAATATACACAGAGTAACACATAGTCAAACAAAATAGCTTATGGTTGTTCAGAGAGCTATACAGATACATTTAAGCAAACACTCTAAGAAACATACCAATAAAATAAAGGTAGAAAACACTTTACATGTACTCGTTTAAAGTATGATGCTATTTACAATATTTACACAGTTGTGTTGTATGATAAGTAGCTCTCGGAATTATAGAGAGCTTAGACACACTCATGGTGAAAAAACTATAGGAGATTTAGAGAGGTTAGGAAAACCTCCTGTGGGGCAAATACTTAGATTTAGGTAGGGTGAAGGCAGGTACATTTTCATTTAGTGGACAGGTGTTTGAAAAGCTGGGATTTAAAGTTATCTGAGTTTGGTATAGTTCTTAGAGAGGAAGGAAGAGAATTCCATTTCTTGCCTCTAGAGAAAGAGAGGAGAAGTTGGCCAACAGGATGTTTAGGCTTGTAGATAGCAATTAAGTTTTGATGTTTAGATCTGAGAGTTCTGTTGGGGTTGTAAGGGGGAAGGATATTTGCTAGAGCAGGACATTTAGTAGGGTGAAATATGTCTGTATGTAGTGGTGAGTTTGAGGTAGTTTAGGTAGTTTGGGTGTTCAAGCCATTTCAGAGATTGTAGGGTAAGGCAGTGATGGCTGGAATTTCTGGATTTGGTGGCAAATTTACAGATTTTATTATAGCAGTTTTCTAGTTTGGAGGAGATAGAGGCGGACAGGTTAGTTAGGAGAGGGGCTCCATATAATAAGGAGAGAAGAAGATAAGTAGCGGACAGAGTGTGCCTAGTGGAGTTTGAGAGAAAGCTATTATTCCTGGATAGCATGCCTAGTTTTTGGTGTTTTTTCTTAATATTTTGTTGAATGTGGATGTCAAACTTGAGGTATTCATCAATAGTAATGCCGAGCAGTTTAGCAGAGGGAGCCACTTCTATAGGTGAGTTGGATTGACTAAGGACTTTGAAAGTACTTTTGTTGTAGGAGTACGTCTTAGTGGGGGGTAACATTTTTGATTTATTAGCATTGAGAGAGAAGCGGTTTTGGCGCATCCATTCTTCGGTTGTTGAAAAAGCAGTTTGGGTTTTAGTCAGCAATTCAGAGAGGTTAGAGGCAGAGCAGACTAAGGTTGAATCATCTGTGTATTGAATGATTTTGGCATCAGGAATAGCAGTGTGAAAGTTATTGATGAAAATGTTAAAAAGCATAGGCCCAAGGATGGATCCCTGTAGTACACCAGTTGGGGTAGGCAAGAAGGAAGAGATGGGGTTCTTACATTTGACTGCCTGAGATCTGTCTGATAGGTAACTGGAGAACCAGGATAAAATGTCTGGTGAGAGATGGAGGTTTGAGAGTTGAAAGAGAAGGTGTTTGTGGGAAACAGTATCAAATGCTGTAGACAGATCAAGCGAAACCATAGAAACCAAGTGTTCTGAATCTCATGCTTGATTGGCAGTTTCTAGGAATGACAGTAGAGTGGTTATAGTGCTATGGCCTGGGTGGAAGCCATGTTGGGTAGGTGTAAGAAGATAGTTTTGGGTAGGAAAAGGCATAAATTGGAGGTGGATACACTTTTCTAGGATTTTGGAGATAGGTGAGAGCAGAGCAATAGGGCAGAAGTTTGAGATGTTGGTGTTTTTGCCTCCTTTGTGAAGAGGAAGAAAATAAGCTGAGCACCAGAGTTTGGGGACATATGATTCCTTTATGGATCTGTTAATAATGATGCTAATTGGGAGAGCTATTCCATCAGCAGCACATTTTAGGAAGGAGGAGGGAATATTGTCAGGAGCATTAAAGCAAGGTCTAAGTTTGGATAGAAGTTTTTTTATAAAGTTAGTGGAGACAGGTTTAAGCTCCAACATGAGGGGATGGCAGTTAGAGGAACTAGATGGAGAAGAGTGAGTGACTGGTGGGTTATTGTTGGGGAAAGTCTTGGTCAGTTTAGAAATTGTTTCTATGAAAAATTAGTTAAATTCAGAGCCTAGTTCAAGGTTGGATTTACTAGGGTCAGGATAGGGGTTATTCTTGGAGCCGGGATTAAGAAGTGAGTTTACTGATTTCCAGAATTTCTTGGTGTTTTTATTATTATTAGACTGCATGTCCTCCCTGTGGTCGCGTGGGTTTCCTCTGGGTGCTCCAGTTTCCTCCCACATCCCAAAGACATGCAGTAGGTGGATTGGAAACTCTAAATTGGCCCTAGGTGTGTGTGTGTGTGTGTGTGTGTGTGTGTGTGTGTGTGTGTGTGTGTGTGTGTGTGCCTAATGTGGAAGGTTGTGTGCCAGGCTGGCAACTTGATACCATAAAAAAAAACTCCACTGCCAATCATGAGGGGACAGATGATCCGCTGTGGCGACCCCTAACCGGGAAAAGCCGACAGAAGAAGAAGAAGACTGGAGCTTGATATAGTAGGATCTTTTGTCCTCAGTGATTATCTGTTTTGCAAGGTTACAGATTTGTTTGTATTGGAGCGGAGTATTGGGCAAATTGTTGTTTTGGTAAAGCTTCCATAATTTGTCCCTTTGGAGCATAATTTGTTCTGTATCTTTGGCTAACCTGGGAGCTGTATTAGTCTGTATCCTTTTGTTTCATAGTGGGGCAAGAGAGTTTAGAGTGTCTAGGAAGACAGAGTTGAAGTAGTCTATGGCACTGTCAAGAGGAAGGGTGTTTAAAATTTGACAGTCCATTTGTTTGAACATGTTAGAGAAAGTTATGCGATTGAAGCTACTGAGGTTACGAGTGAGAATGTATTTGTGCTGATGAGGTGAAGAGGTAGTTATGTACTACTGTTGCAACAGACATGGCATCTGGTTTCATTGGCGATTTGATATAGCTGTCTATGTACCCAATTTTAGAGGTCTTTTTCTGTTTTAATCATGTAAGGTCCAGTCTGGCCCCGATCCTACAGTGCATTGTGCCCTATAAAGGAGAGAGAGGACTCAGATGATCAATTAAAGTGGATTACAGTGACTATAAAATTGTGAGTGTCCTTCCTGCTCACACAAGAGGACCGAGTAAATTAAATTTCAAATATTATCAGTTTTGTTAGAGCTAGTTACAGACTTCAAAGTAATAAACACAAACTTTAATATACTGCCAACAAACATTTGCTTGTATTACTTTGTATCATGCGGTTTATAAAAGTACAAAAAATGTGTATCAAGAAATTTATCCTTCAAAGAAATGTTAATAGGAAGGAGGAATACATTTAAATGCATACATTTAAATATATTTAAGAACGGTGATCAGCAGGTAAAATATGGGCTAGTAATATATTTGCTTAATTGAGAGAGAAGGACTAAATGAAGTTGATGTTTTATTTTATCCCCCCCAACTTTATCTCACTGTCTCTCTTCCTCAGGACCCTTGCATAACCTGAAATGGGTACATTGGTCACTTAGCAAAGCATCCACTCCAGGATCCTTGACATGAATGTCCATTTTATGAAAAAAATTATTTTCTTTTTGTTGCTTTGATAGTGAAGTATGCAGGGGCAGCTCAAGATACTGGACTGCTGGGCTGAAGCACCCTCACTTTCCCACAAACATTAAAAAAAAAAGAGAGAGAGAAAGATTAATTTTTACACTAGCAGCAGCTCGAACTGCAAGCTTGTGCGAGGACCCGAAGACAGAATGCAATTTTTTTTTTTTGGAACATGTGTACTTGAGTACTGATTGTCTAAAACAAAAATAAACAAGTATCTTCTTGCTGCTGGACTATTTTAAAACAGTCCAGATTAGAATGTCTGTAAGCATCAACAAAGATGCACAAAAGGCATTGCGGTTTTAACTGCAGGAAAATGGAAGTCAGCTGAACTGAGTCAGCAGTCTGTGACACAAACTCTGTATGTGACATGGCTGCTGATTAGTCATCTTACTCTTATGTTCCCTTCCTGCGCTTTAACTTGAGAACTTACAATGTGGAGTTAGTGACAGAGAGAGAGAGATTGAAACTCACGAGTTGAGTGACAAGTCTGAAATCCTCCATCCAAATATATTGTTTTCATTCTCAGAATCAATCTTTAAGGTGAGTGAGAGTCTTGAAGCCAAAAAAGGCTATTTTGAAATTACCCTTACCCCAAAAGAAAGAACAGGAAAAAAACCACATTTAGTTCTCAGTTGAAACTTTTTTTCCTGGCAAGGTCAACTAGATATTTTCCGCATGTTTTATTGCCATGGTCAACCAGATACTGTCTGCGTTTATTTTTTTCCTGTATGGGTTGACTAGATACTTTTTAAATGATGCTGGTGCTGGAGTGGATTACACATTGTTTTCCTAACATCCTGGACCTGGAGGCTGGCAGGGTCAACCAGATAGTAAGGCCTTAGGCAGCTTAGGCAGTAATAGTGTTTTTTATAGATGAAGTTCTGCAGTGAGCTGGCTGTTTTGAGAGCTGTTTGTGATATTTTTTGAACACTAAAAGCACCAACAAGATACTAGTAGGTGATTTATGTGTTTTAGGAGCTGTTGATGGCTTTCTGTTTTTTTTTAATGTAATATCATACCAGGCTTAACCAGTTACTAGGGAAGTAATGTGTTTTGGGGATTGTTGATAATTTTCTTTTTTAATATAATACTCTGGCAATATTTATTTTTTATTAAAACCATCAATGAATGAATAAAGGGAAGAGTGGTCACTTGACAAGTCCAAAGAAGACCAGATATATACTTTCAAAAACTGTTGCCTAGGGTAAAGCAATATATTTTCTACTCAATAAAAAGATGTCTCAAATTATATTGTAATAACTGCCTAGTACTGCAGTAATACTGCGGCTTTGTAAATCAGTGCATGCTAGTAGCTTGTAGCAAGGTGCTTATTACAGTTGTAGCAAACCACAACCACACAAGTACAGAAGCAACTCTACATTTTCTAGTCTCTTTACTGCTAATATTTTCTTCCATACGTATATGTTCTTTTGGCTGGACCATATTTTCCTCACCTATAATACAAGTATTATGTATTTTATACTCCCTACCCTACTTTTTTAAACCTTCACATAAATATGTGTATATAATATACTTTTTTTACATTTCTGATATGTTATGTTATGTTACATCACTGTACTGTATAATTTAGTTATAGCATTCAGTGTACTCTACTGTTGTTATGTAAATTGGGACGAGCTTGCAAATTGTCAGATTTGATCAGTGCTCTATCCCTGTAAACAAACCAAATAATTGATAATGCAACTCATTGTTAGTATCAGTGTATCACACTTAAACAATTTTATTCTGACTTGTCAATGACTGTGTGTGTATGTGAGTGTGTTTGTCTAAGTGCGTGTGTTTGAGTGCATGTATGTTTTTGTGTGTGTGTGTGTGTGTGTGTGTGTGTGTGTGTGTGTGTGTGTGTGTGTGTGTGTGCACCTGCATTAATAGTATTTATAGTTAATTTACAAAGTATGCAGCTCAGTCTTTCACTAAATTCCAGAATGTGAAGCTGGAAAGTAATTTGTAAAATCATGTTAAAGGGCAATGTGCTAAAAGGTGCAGAAACATAGGTATGAAAATAAATGTAAAAGGACATGGAAATTAATAAGCATACTCTAATGAATGCAAAAGGACATACCAATAAGGATCAGAGAAACATGCTGCTATTCATATTTGTGGCGCGCACAGTTTTGCACCAGCAGCTAGTGTCTGAGTATAAAGGCAAAATGCATGCAAAAGGATGTAGAAGTGCAGCTACAAGAATACTTGGAGCAACAACAAGTATTTTGCAGATGCACTGAATAGGCATCGCTAGTGGTCACCCAGGGGACCATGATGCAGCTGTACAGGATAACTGAAGCAGTACCAGCAAACAGTGACCTCACTTCAGCTGATAGACCAACACGTCCTATAGAATTTAATAGTGGACAGAGATATTATACAGGCAATAACTGCCATATATAGAGCACAAACTGGAAATAAAATATTGGCTGGACTTCCTAAACCAGCGGACACCAAGTTATCTGTAGCATTCTAGTTAGAGGAACATTTCAGAGATAAATTGGTGATGTATTGGTTTTCTCAGTGAGACTAGCCTGTAGACTACCCAAAGCATTACTCAATAATTTGCTGTGATACGTTGACAAGTGCATCTGCTTCCCCAACACAGTAGCGGGGGAGAGAGAGCTACTATAATACCTGGCTTTTATAATTTCACCTCACCTCTCCAAAGTGCTGTGTACTATAGATTTCATCCATGTCGCAATAAAGTGTCAGTGGACAATATTGCATCAAAGGAATGGGCTACCATTCCATCATCTGTCAAGTAGTGTGCAATTAATGGGACCTATAACTCATGTGTCTGCATAGCACCCAGCCAGTGTTATGATTCCGACACATGGCATCAAATGATCTGTATCACCACTTCTTACATGGTCACATTCCACAGAACCACCCTGTAGGAAAGTGCAGGAACAACTGTGCATGCATATATCACTTACAAATCATTGGCTATGTTCCTGCTCATCACCTGGCTAATTATATCACCTAAACTGACCTCCTTTTCCCAACTGTAGCTTCCACCACCAAAACACTCGCATACCATTTTTATTTCTTACTCAAGCTGTGACAAAGTTATAAATTTGTGAAAATGTATATATCAAATGGAGGTTCCCCTTCCTCTCACCACTTCAACAGCTGATTTCTCTCATTACTTTTGTCTGTGGAGCATGTCATTAGCCAAAATGTACTCTCTCAGACACCTATCTAGTATCTCCTACACCCACGCTTCCACCACATAACTCATGTTGGAACTTCACCCTGTACTTGTTATAATGTAAATCTAAAATGTTTTGTCTTCTCTGCGACTTCATGAAACTTTGCTATTTTTAGAATTCTTAAATCTTGACTATCTTTATTAGTTTATTTTATGTTAACTGGTAATGCTAAAATATTTGTAATATGTTTATTCTTAATCATGCCTGTATTCAGTCAATGTTTTTTGGAGCTTTTCTCCCCGGGTCTCCACTGAAAATGGGACCCCAGCCCAGCCAGACATTATGCAGTAAACAAATGTAAAATAAATAAATAAATCAAATAAGTACAGTCTGAACATCATATGTCTCTGTCTTTCCCATATATTTCTCTGCAGTATTGCAGGTGATGTGTGATACCACAGTGGAGCCTTGGTTGATGATGCCCATATGAAACCTGGAAGGCATGTGCATACATCAGGATAACACTACCCATGCCCAAACCATGAATGTCAGAGTCTGCGACTAGCTTGCTGAAATCCTGTACCCATTGCCTAGTTACACATGGGGATGCATTTCAACAAGCTGTCAGCTGTTTGTAGCATACTGTCTACTTCATAATATATCATCAGGATGTGTGCATCACAGCCAGCTCAGCTGGACGCTCCTCATCCACAGGAGTAGCACCCAGCTTAACCAGCAGCACATCATCCTCATTAGAGAGGGGATAATGGCAAATCTCTGCAAACCCCAGCCACACAGCACACCCACACACATGTTGTTATGCACTGTATATAGCAGTGTAGATGAAGCAGCATTGCCTAGTCTATCTCTAAGGTCTTTGACAATTAAATAGTGGCAGTGCAGTGTCACACAGAACAATTTGATGTATGCTGCATGTTCTATGTTAAGCAGTACATCCTTGAGTCCTGCTGTGGATCATACATCTGCCATTTTGCCACACTGGAGGAAAGTTTATGAGAGTTACGTCTCTCAAAATTTGTATAGGTGCTTAGGCATACATGGACACATAGCTGTTAACACAAGCTGGAGGTGTAGGACTATAAGTCAGTGAAAGTGAGATATGAAGATCATCAGTATCAAAGATGTATTTCTCAATTGACTGTGAGAAGGAGCTACTATGGGTTTATACTATATGGGCAGTGTAATTATGGGATGTGTTGGACCCATTATATGCCAGTACTGTAGAGTCCCTGTAGTGGTTGGACAGTAGAGGTCAAGATGACCCATGGGACACAGAGGTGGCAGAACTTGCAGAACAATACCTGTATGGGGTGTGCACATTGGGTGGTCTATCCTGGGTGGGTGGGTGGCATGGACACCCTTAACATGCCATGGGTTAGGATGATATACCTGTCATGTCAGATGGTAAAGTGTAATGGTCATCCTATATGACCACCATGGGCATGCACATATCCCCTTCCCCTCTCAAAATGAGGATACAGGCTGCTGATGGCTGCACTGGCTAATAGCTTCATGGAGGTGACTTTGAATTCCACGTTTGTCACTATAAAACATAAGAGACCAGGCATGGCATTGTTCATGGTTTGGCAGTGCCATGTGGTATCCTCCTAGATACCTGCCACCAGGCAAATCTTTTCCAGGATGGTATGCATTGCTATAGACTCCACCTGGATTGCAACCCTGCACTTATGTTGGTTGATGCTTAGAGACACCTGCAAATCTGCGCAGTAGCTGCTGCTTTGAACCACTAGTGTTATACCATAAGGTAAGTATCTGTAACTGCAATAGAGAAAACATTGCCAGCCACCCCTTTCAGTGCAAACTGCCACATGATCCTTAAGAGAACTAAGAACTGTAATGGAAACAAAGAGGTGAATAAATAAAACAACAGTCCTAACAAAGACTTCCTCAAGTAAGGATTGCACAGTCAGACATGTCTATACATGCAACTGTAACATGATAAATGTTGTCAAAGAAGACCCTTTTCAATGCAAATTACTGCATAAGCACTGAGTGAACAAAAAAACTGCAACTAAAAGAAAAAGTTGAGTAAACATAAACAACAGTCAGAAGAAAGAAATAGGGATACCACTGCCAGATTGCACGGTACCTGTATTTGTGTAAGAATTTTCTCCCGAGCATCACTCACTGTCTGTTAATGCAGTCTATCTTGTGATAATAGCAAAGGCTTTCCCATATCCCTTAAAGAATGGCCATGAGTGATAGCGCTCTCACATACATACAGGTTTTGTATAGTAACATTCATGTTCTGTAAAGCTGAGACATGAAGGCTACCTCATAGCTTGATGAATTGATTGCCACCATGTAGCAAAATAATCAAAACACCTAAGCAACATCAAAATATACAATGACAAGGAAACTTTTCTTCCGTTTATTTTTTTCTTATTTACATATGCTATAAAATAGGTGGTAGGAAAAGTAGCTTAAGTATCTTAACTACAAAACTCACAGACTAACAGTTTGGAAAATATACTTACATAGGTTCATAGAACAATACTAGGCTATTGGTCCAGAAGCCCTTATAAGCCTAGCTAAGAATTTTGCCCATGTTCCCACAAAGTCAGCACCTGTTTCCCCTGTCCAGCAGGGACACACGTGGGATCACATGGGTGTACTTTCTTTTTCCCATCCAGTCATCCAGGTTCCTCTTAAAGAGGGCTAGTGATGTACTCTGCTTGACATGAAGGGAGGGGGTCTATTCCACAGATGGCGGAGTTTTGGGGACACAAATCTGTCCAGCCCAAAAGTTCTATTAATGTCACTAGGTTGAGGTAGACTAGGTTGAGGCCTTGCATGTCAGTTGCATGAGTGGAGTTTAAGTTATGGATATGCAGCAACTCCATGAAGGCAGGGTCTGAGATGGCCTTGTATGCATGACACAGGTCACCTCTGAACAGTCTGTATGAGACTGAGTAGATGGACAGGGCTTTCAGTCTATCTGTCTAGGATAGGTTTCTGAGATCCTGGATTTTTCTGGTTAGGAACCTCTGTGGTCTCTCTAGCTGCTGCATGTGCTTGGCAAGGTATATGCTGAAGGGGGCACACTACTCAATAATGTGTCTGATAAAGGAGGAGTACTGGGATGTTATGACTTCATTGTTCCTTGATGAAATACCCTTACTTATGAGGTAAGTCATGTAGAAAGCCTTCTGTACAACAGACACAATGTGGTGGTCAAATGTCAGGTTGCTAACGTCCTGGGTGCCCAAGTCCCTCATGACTGATTGTGTGCTTACTATATTGTTAATGTGATAATTAGTGGGGATGCCATTTTCCCCAAATGGGATAATGATGCATTTCTTGGCATTCATTTTGAGGCCATGCTTCTGGAAAAAGTCATTAGTTTGGGTAAGGCCCTCGTGGAGGATATTCACATAACTAGGGGAATTTAAGACAGTGCCCAGCTTGTAGTCTTCTAAGTATATCCCAAACAGTAGAGGCCACAAGACCAATCCTTGGGGCTATGCCGATTGTTATGGGTGTACTATTAGAGGTGGATTCCCCTATTTTGACTGAGTGGGTTCTCTCAGTGAGCCAGTTAGCTACCCATCTTGTAAAATACAGGTTGATGCCTAGCTGGGAGAGTTTATCTGTTATGCCTGAGTGAGGAATAGTGTCAAAGGCTTTGGCTATGTCAAGGTAGACTGTGTGCACCATCTTTCCCTCATCCATGGCTTTGGTGACTGCTTCGAAGAAGTTGGATAAGTTTAACAGGCATGATCGCCCTTTGACAAAACGATATCTAACTTTTTTTCTCATACATTATTTTTGGAGGAGGAAGGCTTGTGAGGCTAGGCTAGCCTTCTCAGATTTGAATTGCTCCCTTGCCCAACCCAGTTTCCACCTCCTTTTGCAATAATATAACTAGTCAGATACCCATCTATCAGACCATAATGCCTATTCTTCACAACTAATTTATGAGCACGCACCATAACAACATGAATATCAATTACCTAGTCCACCCTGTCATTCTAAACCCACACACCTATCAATCACAAAAACCCAACAATCCACAAATTGACTCTATGTACCAATCACAGAAAACAGGGATGACATCATACACTATTCATCTGCTTTGGAAATGCTAAGCTCCCTGTTCATCTTTACTCTAGGCTTAATACCAACAAATCTATTATTACGTCCTATCACATCCTACTACAACACTCAAAGCATCAGATCATCCCCAGAGACCCATAAGGTAACATCACAATCACTGCAACCATATTTAAACTTTTATGCCAACAGTGTAAACATCTTAAATGCATAACAACTGCCAAAGTAGACGGATATTGCCCAGATATGAAAATAAACTCAAATCTGTCCACCTTCCTAGTCAATCAAAACTGGTTGCTTACCTATATATATATATATATATATATATATATATATATATATATATATATATATATATATATATATATATTACATACATACACACTACTCACCAACTCACAACACTCTCACTACAAAATGACACAAAATAACGCAAACACATACTTTCAGCTATGCCATAAAGTAACTAAAGGAGTAAAAAAAAAAGACAACACTTGCACAAAATCAATAACAGCAGTGTACCAGAACAAAAAAACAACTAAGCTGCTTACTATATTTAACTTAAATGCCAGTAGCCTTTGTAGCGAAGTCTGAGGGATGCTCTCCAGTAAAGCCACCAAAGCCACCAATACCCCAGGTATACTTGTTAGTACTGAAACCAGATTAAGAATTCACACTAAAGGTAAGGAAATCTATCTTCCTGGGTATAATATTGTCATGCAAAACTGAACTAAATAGAGGGTATGCAGCATGGCTGTAATATACACCCATAATTTCCAAGTCGTAGACAGTAAACACCCAGTGTTAATTTTCAACCAAGCAGAAATACTTACCTAACCTTCATTAGACTTAAAACTAAAAAATAATGTGTTATCATATCCTATATTCCATCTACTAAAAACACAGACACCAAAGAAAAAAATATTACACTCACCAACCTAGTAGAGCATTGATTTTCCAAAAAAAAATGATATTTATATATATATAATTATATATATATATATATATATATATGTGTGTGTGTGTGTGTATATATACATATATATATATATATATATATATATATATATATATATATATATATATATATATATATGGGTCTACTTTACATGATCGACAACTCAAATGTTCGACTTTCATATGGCCGAGACCATATGATTGAACATTTGAAACATCGAGCATGTAAAGTAAACAGCATAACACAACAAAAAAAAAAAAACCTCTTTTTAGCAAGGGGGCAAGCTCCCCCTGCACCCTCACGCCCCCCTCTACTTATATATACCAACTCCGTGATCGCACTACATTGCGGTAATGGGAAATCTTCCTGTTCCACACTGTATGGAGATATCCATTCAGATCGGTTGAGCTTTTAATAGTTCGATCATATGGTCTCGGCCATATGAAAATCGATCTTTTAAAAGTTCAACCATCTGAAGGGGACCCAGATATATATATATATATATATATATATATATATATATATATATATATATATATATATATATATATATATATATATATATATATATATATATATATATATATATGTATACACATATGTATAAATATATATATATATATATATATATATATATATATATATATGTATATATATATATATATATATATATATATATATATATATATATATATATATATATATATATATATATATATATATATATATATATATATATATATATATATATATATATATATATATATATATATATATATATATATATATATATGAGTGTGTGTGTGTGTGTGTGTATAAACTCACAGAAGTCTGATTAGTGAATACTTCTTAGTCTTTGACAACTGCCAGCTTAGATAGTTTTTCGTTAGAGGAAATCTGGTTTTGTACATGAACTGGCGATCATTCAGGGTGTACGTACATGTCATATTAGTGACTTATGGAACTGATGGGGGGGGGGTACTGAAGTGGGAGGGAGTACATTCTGTGATGAACAACATCCTAGCCAGGATTAGTTACTATGCCTTATTCCAGATACCCAGCACCCCTGAACTGGATGATGTGGGCTGCTTAGAATGAATGAATGAATGAATGAATGAATGAATGAATGAATGAATGAAATGGTGTTGCTTACTAAAAAGGTTGAGATATTATCCTACAAAAATAAACTTACTAATGATTAATAATAATAATCAGATAATGTGTTAATGGGGCTGTCTCTATAGAAATGTCATGAAATTAGCTCCAATCCTTCAGCAAGCATTTAGTTTTTCATTTTCAACAAGCCAGAGTAAAAAGTTTTTTTTTAAATTCCAATTGTATTTGCCTTTTCACCTAATGATATAACTAAGAGCTCAGTTTCCCTACTATATGTTGCTTAGAAACTCCTATTCAAAATAATAGTGATCAGAGTTGTCTAGCTGGTTGTTTTATATCTAAAGGATAAAGGAATTTTTTTTCCAGAACAGAGGAGCTTGCCTATATTCAGATGTTCATAGGTTTATAGGGTAGTACTAAGCTACAGTAGCTACACTTGTGGACCATTTTAAGCCTAGCCAGTTTCTCTTTGTGTGCTTGAATACACTCTCCAAAGCCAAGAACACAGCATCCATGGGACCTGACAATATCCCAGGCTGCGTTGTACACGAACTAGAATGAACTGGCACCCTACCTAAGTACCATGTTCAGTCATAGCCTCACCTCAGGCTTTGTACCCACTGAATGGCGCACCGCGATGGTTATCCCACTCCACAAAGGTGGAGCTACGACGGACCCTGGGAACTACCGCCCCATTAGCCTGACGAGCCTGGTCTGCAAGGCCATGGAATGTATAATCATGGAACTCATAAACAAAGACATTGGTAATCTCCAAACTCTGGACCCTACCCAGTTTGGATATGTAAAAGGCAGATCATGTCTCCTAAACCTAACTGACTGCTTTGAAGCAGTCACCAAAGCCATAGATGAGGGTAAAATGGTTCACACAGCTTATATAGATCTCACCAAGGCTTTCAACACCATCCCCCACTCTGGAATTATAGATAAGCTCACTAAACTAGGTATAAATCCCTATGTCACAAGATGGGTTGCCAACTGGCTCATGGACAGAATCCACACTGTGAAAGTAGTGGATTCCAAATCCGACTTCAGACCAGTGACAAGTGGAGTACCACAGGGTTCAGTCCTGGGTCCTCCCCTGTTTGGTATCTACTTCTCTGAAGTGCAGGCTAACACAGAAGGTCTTTGGCTAACAAAGTTTGCAGATGTCTGCAAATTAGAAGCCATAATCGAAACTCCTAATGATGTGGACAAACTACAAAAGGGCCTCACTGAGACAGATACCTGGTGTCAAAGCCATGGCCTGAAGCCCAATGCAAAAAAGTGTATTGTCATCCCCTTTGGTAAAAACTCTGTACCCATGAACTACCACATAGCTGGTAGTCTACTTAATGCCAAAAATGTGATGAGACCTTGGGACACAGGTGGACAGTAGTCTCTCTTTTGATAGTCACATCGCCACAGTGGTCAGGAAATCCTTCTACGTGGCTCATCTCATCACAAAAGGATTCTCATCCAGAAAAAAAGAGGTAATTGTTCCCCTCTACTCATCACTCATTAGACCCATTATAGAGTACAATGCCCCTTTTGGTATGTACCTCACAAGACATCTACAACAACTGGAAAGACCACAGAAATACCTCACAAAGAGGATTACTGGCCTCAAACAGATGCCCTACGCAGACTGTCTCAAATAATTACAGCTTTACTCCATCGCATATCACCTACTCAGGGGCGATCACTGCCTAACATACAAAGCTATGTCAAACCCAGAGCTGTTGGACATGCTCCACTTAAAGAAATCCCAATCCCTCCAAGCAACACGCTCTAGGGACCTAAACCTTGTTACCACAATAAACAGAACATGCTGGAGGGATAGATTCCTGTCCCAGAGACTTCCCATACTCTGGAACAGACTACCTATCTATGTTAAACAGAGCTCCTCATTAGCACTCTTCAAGAAAAATCTTGATGATTGGATGGGAAATGGGAAATTCACCCCAGGGATCACTTCTGTGGCTCTGCTCGACAGGGGCACAGGAAAATAATTTTCTTGGGTGGCAAAAGCCAGGGTACATTTTTTGGCTAGGCTTATATAGGCCCTAGGGTCAATAGCCTAGTACCTACCTATGAGCCTATGAACCTATGAATAACCTAGTCCATTTGGTGTTAGATTGACCTTGCCCATGCCGTGGTCGATAATTATATATTCCCACTAATGAGAACAACTGGAATCATACCATAGATAATTTGAGGAAACCCATGCTTGGGATAAAGCATTTAGGAGCTGCATCTGTCCATTAGTAGTACGTACAGGGAGTGGTCCTGGAATAAATTTTCTGTTGCGTATCCATAGATCTAAGTTGCATTGGAAAATGGACAGGGATGACATTTGTTTTATGTAGGTAGGAAGCCCTGTTCCATAGCAGCAGTATCATCTGCAAAATATATCTGTACCTCTAAACCTTTCTGTTGATGTTGCATAAGAGATTTGGATTCCTAGACTGAATATTTCTGATGCTGTTTGACCTATTGATGTGCAGTAAATCCCTAATTAATTAGTCGGAGGATGCCTTGTATGCCAGACACAGGTCATCTCTTAGCAATTTGTAGGATATCAAGTATAGTGACAGGGCTTTGAGTTGGTCAATGTAGGACATGTTGTTTAGGCTTTGTATCCTTTTAGTAATGTATCCCTGTTGGAATTATATTCAATGACTGGCCTAATGAAGACTGTATGAAGGGGGACATCCTAGATCTAAGCTCAATCCCTTTGTTTATAAGCTGTGCAATATAGAAGGACATTCCTACAACTATTGACATTTGTTGGTCAAAAGTTAGGTTACTGTCAAGTTCCCATATATATATATATATATATATATATATATATATATATATATATATATACACATACACACACACACACACACACACACACACACATATATATATATATATATATATATATATATATATATTCAAATTGTCTTAGATTATTATTTATTATGTTATCATAGCTATTGATGCTGAAAAACATTTCAAAGAGGCTCTGTTTCATTTCTGTAATGGACCTTTACTGCTTTGGTGTTTCCTAATAAAACTGTTAAGTAGAATCAAACCTTATTCCCTTGCTCTGCAACAGTAGGTGAATAGCCTTGTTATTTATGTATTTTAGTTTGTTAACCAAAGTAGAAGACTATTCCATGTGGACCATTTGCAGATTCAGCCCAGGTGCCTCCCCAAAAATAAGTAAATGCATAAATAAAGTAAAGCAACAGAATGCATTGTATCAAAGTTTACAAGTGAGCAGAGAATAGGACAATACACATCAGAGTCCAGTGTAAAATAATTGGGTTATACAGTCAAACTTGAAGGATGTAAAGACAATGCAGTAAAACACAGGGAAGCAAACACAGCAATAAAATGCTGCAAAGGAAGGTAGTTCCTTCCTGTTTAATATTTGTGGAACCAGCCATCCGGTGTCCACTGAGGAACAGACTCAGCCCACTGGTAGGCCTGGATGAAAGGTATTAGTTTTCAGCAGTTGCCAATGAGTTCTCCTATCTCAGGGGGTGGTTTGGGAAGGCTAATATCTTAAAAAAAAGTTTCCAGGTTTTTAAAAGGGGTATCAAATGTTTTTATATGTTCATATTGTTTTGCTGCAAAACTGAGTATTAAAAAAAAATCCCTTACTGAATTTTCAGTATATCAGTAATGCACTAAAGTATATTGCCTCCTACCAGCTATTCTGTATTATAAGGCTGCCTTATTGGTTCTTGTGTAAAGCTAAACCTCCAAAATGGAAATGAACAAAGATATAAGGCATAGCTTATACAAGATCTTGATACCCAGCAGTATCTGAATTTAACTCCTGATGCTTAGTTAGTCTCACCTTCAGATTGTCTTCCACATCTGCTGCCATCCTTTTCTTTTCACATGGCATCTAAGAGCTGTTGGAATTTGTGTTACTTTAACTACAAGAATTCTATACAAAAAAAATAATTCTAAGTTATGAGTAACATACATATTTGCAGACGACAAATAAGATATTACCAGTCACTCAGAAATTTTACTAGATGTAATATATAGCCAATGATTTTAGATTACTCTGTTCAGTTTGGGAGAGGCTCATTAATTTAAGGGTCTGTGTTGATGTCAAATGTATTCACATAATTTGTTCTCTTATAATGTCAAGCTGTATAAGAAAATTAAGCTATATATACACATACTTTTCATTTGTAAATAAAATTTTATCTTTGAATACACACGTCTTCTCTCTAAAAGTAACTTGCAGTAGTAAAGTAGTATAATGTAGTGTTGGAAATTTCTGGGAGGGTTGACTAAGGTATGATTAGAAGCAATAATCAGACACTGGTTTCAGAAATAAACAATATTCGGTATCTTACCATTCCAAATATAGATTCGATCCTTCTGAAACATAAGAAACAGACCGTATCTAACTACAAAGCTTGCTTCAGATATTATGAAATGACTTGACAACATGTTCACATTTGGGGGAGCTGTCCTTGGAATGTTAGCCTTTCATTTGAAATTAAAGACAAGATGGGCCCTCTACTAAATTATAAGCAATATATTACTGTATCCATTTCAGTGGTATTTTAGTTGGTGCACTAAAACAATAGTGGGCTTATTGACTTTTCCTGATATAATTAAAGTACTTAGAAAATATTCAAAATACAACATATTAGCCTGCAGTAGAAGGAAACTTACACACTTCAATAGTAGTTTGAACACATTAATGCTAACAGCAGAAAATGAACAAATTTGCCTTGTATTAAAACTGAGCCAAGTAGAGTCAGTCTATTTTATTCAAATAGCACATTAGAAGAAGAGTATATCTTGCATAAATATTTGAGGTTTGAAGTCACAGATTATCCCGTTTGAAGTCTTTGCTTTTGCTAGTTTTTAAGATACCAACATATAACTTTTTTGTATATTTTCATGTAGTTTTCTTTGCTAACAATCAGATAATGTAGAGTTAATGAACAATGCCTAATCTTTCTTATTAATTAAAAATGATGGACAACAGTTACTCGGTTTACTTTAGTCATCAGTTTTTCAATACCTTGGGGAGGAGAGAATGAAGTGCACCCAGTCTGAACCTATGATTACATATTGTGATAACAGTTTTATTTATTACAGCTTTTCAGTGTATTTAGCTGAGTTTGGCACTTGGGATTTCTTTCCTTGTTTGCTTTGGAATTTTCTGATTTGAATAATAGGGCCCAGTAGAAATAAATGGCCCCTTACAATAATTTCAAAGCCAAGGTTATTCAGTAATAGAGGTATAGTATATCAGTTCAAGTTGGTGTAAGCTACACTGTTTGATTAGACAGTTAATGATGTTATTTTTGTAAGAAGCCCTTTCCAGTGAAGCTTCTGGAAATAGATCTTTTGTTCATTAATATGTTTTTTCTGCTATAATTATTTTGCACATTTTACTTGTTAGTTAAATTTTAAAGAGCCAAGAAAACATGCATACATTTTGACTTGGGAATATAAAATATGGATTCTTGTTTAATGGCTTAAATGGTACAATTTATAAAGTACATCTGCATCCTTTGATTCTTTCAGACCTTCCCTGGCAGCCAATAATATACCATAGGGTTTATAATTCATTTGAATGGCTTGTGTTAATTATTTTTTGTGGAGCAATTGTGTATTACAGCAAAACCATGGTTATTTAAGGTGTCATTCATTTATTTTGTCATTTTAAAGACGTATGATAAGTCAAGTAATCATCACAAAGTTTGTTCAAATCATTCTATTTAAAGGAATGACACATAAAATAATCAGTTACATAACTGACAATTAAGTGGTGCAACAGAAATTCTCAGAGGAATCCAAATTTATATTGTAAGAATTATGTTTTTTTCTTAACTTAGCCAAAGTGCACACACACACACATACACACACACACACACACACACACACACACACACACACACACACACACACACACACACACGCACGCACACACACGCACACACACACACACACACACGCGCACACACACACACACACACACACACACACCAAAATAAAAACAGATGAGCTCAATTAACAGCATAACATAGAAGCATAATGATTTATAGTCCACACCTCAGACTGACCATTACTGTGCAAACAAATGGGTAATCTACTGGTGGACGAAGACTGAATGCTTGAGCTTCAATTGAACAATGTTAAACTCATCAAAGAGCAGAGTTCTTACAAAGGAAGTCACTGTCAGCAAGTTGTGCCAGAAATGATTCCTTTTTGGGGGAATTTCTCCCTTTTTCAAATTGGTGTGACTGTGGAGTTGGTATATATAAGTTTGAGGGTGGGGGATTACCTCCTGCAAAAATCACTTTAAAAAGTGTTTTTACGTATTTTCTTTTTCTTTTTTTCTGAAAATGCAGTTAGAGGATTCTGATCCTCAGTGCATTCACTTTCATTCACTCATATTGGAAACTGGACCAACTCCATATCACATAAACATGATGAAGGGAGAAATCGGAAATTGTACTGACAGTGATTTTCTAATGAAAGCAAGGATCATGGCATTCAGTTTTGCAGAGCTGAACCCAAGTAAATACAACCTTATCAAGTATGCACTCAAAAATCAGCAGGGAAACTCTTTTTTGCAGATGGACAAATATACTTGCACCTACACTTGGGCTAGGCAAGTGCAGCTATGCCCCTTCATGTGCAGATTTCTGGCCCACACCTACCTTATTCCATATATAAATACAAGAATCACACAGCTTAAGGAAAAAAGAAACACCTTGCTAGACTGAAAACATTAGGCACACAACCTATGATATCTCTGTAAGCTCAGTTAATAAGAAATATGGCTTGAGACTGGTAATATTGGAGACCCGGAATCAGGAAGACAATAATTCACCCACTGGTTGCTAATCATATGTAGGATAACTGATAGGGTTCATATAGATGTGAAGGCTTCTAAAGTAAAGAAGTAAGCAGTTCTGGGATCTTTAAAATAAGTTGCAGAGAAGGAGAATGCTGGAGAGAATATGTTAGATTATGAAATGACCATCCATTTTTGCAATCCTGGAATACTGCCTTAACTTGCTTTGTGCTGTCAGCAGCCATGGTGAAATAAACATAATGGTGGTAAAGAGAAACTACAGAAAAGTGCAGTCCATACAGGAGGCTGTAGGATAACACCATTACTGATGTTGGATTGCAGGAGCTAAGGAAAAATATAGACAACACAGACATTACAGATGTAGGGAAATTGAATATTGCATGGATATTGTCATACCTTAGAATTATTTTAAGATACCAAATACTGCAGAAACAAAATTTAACATTTAATGGTTTGTTGCATTTATTTTTGCTACCAGTTACAAATACAAACATAACACTGAAATATTTACATCTTATAGGTTCATAAGTTCCTAGGTCTGTAGTCAGTTGACTGCCATTGTGGGACATTTTAAGCCAAGCCAAATTCCCTGTTTAGTGGTTGGAGTTTTCTATCCCGTTTAGTGTTTAGATTACTCTTACCTCTTCATCGACTATATTTATATTACATCTAATAACTGGGGTCATACCACGGGCATTTTTAAAAACCCCAAACATGGGTTAAAAAAACATTTAGGAGCTGCACCCATTCATTAGGTAGTACAGGAGGGATCCCTGAGATAAATTTCGTAGTTCCATACATCTACATCCATAGACCCCAGTTGTTTTGAATTTGGACAGTGATTAGCTTTGGTTTACATGAATGGGGAGTCTGTTCCAGAACAATCTTATCCTCCTGCAAAATATGCTTGTCCTTCCATCCCATTCTGTTGATGTTGCAGAAAATATATAGACTACTGGACTGAGTATTTCTGATGCCGTTTGAATAGACAGTGCATCGTAGGTCCCTCATTACTGGGTCAGACGATGCCTTGTATGTCAGATAGTCACCTCTTTGCAGTCTGTAAAGTGACAGGGTTTTGAGGCAGCCCATGTCGGGCATTTTTTAAGCCTAACATCCTTTTTGTAAGGTATCTCTCTGGGTGTTCCATCTATTGCAGGTTTCTGAACAGGTACGTGCGAACGGGAGTTTTGTACTCTATAACTGACCTTATAAGGGCTGGGTAAAGATAGACAATGATATTCTTGGACCTAGAAGTAATCCATTTGTTAATGAGCTGTGCAATGTAGAAGAATTCCCTCACCACATTTGACTCATTGTTTGAAAGATAGGTCACTCTACAGATAAGGTTTCCAATCCCAAGTAAATGGGTCAACTCTTAGTGGTATATAATTAATTTGGTAGTTGTCCAGGGTAGATGACTTCCCAAAGGATAGAATATTCCATTTTTTAAACCATGATTTAGCACCAGTCATTTGTTTGGGACAAGCCTTCCTGAAGGATGTTTGAGTGTTTTATGGATTTAACAGTTGCATCTAGTTTGCAGTCATCTGCAGCCTTAGTCAGTCAGAGCCCTTTGGTATTGACTTTAACTTCCAAGAAGTAGACATTAAACAGGAGAGGTCCCAGCACCAAGCCCTTGGGGAATACACTGGTAAATGGTCTTTTACTGCAGACAGATTCCCCTATTTTGATATCCTGCATTCTATCTATGAGCTACTTTGTGATCCAGTAAGTTAATTAGGGGGTTATTCCTAGTTTATTAAGCTTTTCTACTATGCCTGAGTGGGGAACAGAGTCAAAAGCCTTGGTCAGGTTCAGGTAGGTGGTGTGTAACATTTTACCTTGGCCCATTGCTTTGGTGACTTTTTAAGAAAGTCTACTAGGTTGAGTAAGCATGAGCTGCATTTCACAAATTCAACCTGAAATAGGTCTAGTGTTTGGAGGTTCATTATGTCCTCATTGATTAATTCCATGATAATTCTTTCCATAGCTTTGTGTATGACATTGGTCAAAGTTGTGGGCCTCTAATTACCTGGGTCTGTGGAAGATCCTCCTTAATGCAGGTGAGAAACTGTTGCTGTTCTCCATTCCCTTGGAACAAAGCACATGTAGAGATTAAGGATGAGCAGTGCTGTTAGGGGTGTGGTTAAATCTTGCTTCATGCTGTCAGTATGCATCCAGGAACATTGTTAAGACTCGTTGATGCAGTATTTTTGGTTTATGATTGTACTTTTTAGGACTTGGTCTTGTGTGATAGCTGGGAGAGTTTGGTTTTAGGTATTTAATGTGAGATAGACCTGAAGAAGGTAAGGGTAAAGTTTGAACTGAATTTATCCCCCAGTAGATTAGTTATATCTTCAGCTTTTGTGAAGATAACATTGTTTACAAACCACTAAGTGTATTGCTGCATTGTGCTCCTGAGATTATGAATATAACTAAAAGACCTTGTGATTTTGTTTAGCTTGGATGGGTAGTTTTGCCGCAGATTTGGCTTTGGAAGATTTAATTAAGCACCTGAGTTGTTTGTTTAATTTCTATCATTTACACATCTTACTTTTTGCCTAAATACTCTTCCTTTTATTGTCCAGCTTGCTGATATTATAGATCCACTGGAGGTGGCAGGGTTGTTTCTGAGGTTTGCCCTGCACTTGTTTCTGCAGAGAGGTTTACATGCTAGTACAGTTTGGTGGTATGAAATTCCACAAGTACACCAGGGATTTCTGTGCTTAGTGGAGATTTGAAGCTTTCCAATGAATTACATAGAAGTAGATAGTTTGTCTTAGAAAAGTTTTGAAAGGAGTTATTGGTGGAGGCGGACTCTGGTTTCAAATTTATTTTGAAGGAGATGGCTTTATGGTCAGACCTAACAAGGGACAATGATACACTACCCCATATTAATAAGGATAAGGTCTGAGATGTTAAAATCACCTAGCAAAATAGTATTCGGTTTAATAGTGAGAGACTGGAATTCTTGTAGACAGGTGCTGTGGCTTTCATGGGTCATAAATAGAGTTATATCACTAGCTAATATATGGAACATAAACAGGTTAATACTTTACCAATGCAATGATTATTAGGAAAACCCTATTAAGTTTATCTAGATATAAGCAGACTAGCATGGATCATACAAATCAAATTGGTGAGCAGATATAAGGTTCATAAGTGTTTACTAGCCTAACAACCACAAGGGCCTTTTTAAGCCTAGCCATGCATCCCAAATCTCTGACAAGTTCTGGTACCCTTGATAAGTGTAAGCAGGGGTTTGGGAGATGAAACATTACAAGCAGGAGCCTAAGAGATGAACCATTTAGTAGCTGTCTGTGTGCATTAGAGACATTGGTGCCAAACCAGAGATGAATTTCCTGTTTCCAACCAGTTGCCTAAGTTACAGTAGAAATTGGTTGGGGGGGGATTCTGCTTCACATGGATGAGGAGCCCATTCCAATGAAGGGGTAGTCTCTGAGATACATACCTGTCTCTCCAGCAGTTCCTATTTATATTACAGGCAAGGTTTAAGTTTTTGAATGGGTAATTCTGGTGCTGTTTGCTTTGTGGATATGCAAAAGGTCAATCAAAGTTGGTTCTGACAATGCCTTGTATGGCAAGCATAGATCTCCCTTCAATAGCATAAAGGAGACAGAATACAGGGATAGGACCTTGAGTTGGTCTGCGCAGGACATGTTACTTATGCCCTGTACTCTTTTAGTGAGGAACCTCTGCGGACATTGCAATTGTTGAATATGCCTGGTTATGAACATATCAAAGGGGGCATTGTATGTAATAATATGTCTAATGAATGACGAATACAGTGGAACAATGACTTCCTTGGATCTAGATGCCATGCCTATGTTTATAAGTTGCATAACACAGAATGATTTACTCACCGTTGTAAATATGTGATGATCAAAGGCTAAATTACTATGTGTCCCCCCAATTACTGAATACTGGTCACCTTGTGGGGGAGAGGGTGTTATCAATATGATAGCTACCAAGGGTTGATGACATCCCAAAGGATACTATTATAAATTTATCAACATTGAATTTTAGTCTATGGCTCTAACACTAATGGCTTGTCTGTGTCAGCCCTTCCTGGAGAATACCCGTGTCAGTGGGGGATTCAATGGCAGCTCCCAATTTACAATCATCTGCAAATTTAGTCTGCCAGAGGCCACTGTCATCAGCCTTGACTTCAGTGAAGTAAATGCCAAAAAGGAGCAGTCCCAGAACAAGTTTCTGAGGGATTCCGCTTGTGACTGGCCTCTTTATAGAGGTAGACCCCCCCAGTTCTAACTACCTGTCTGTGAGCCAACTGGCTATCTGACTGTGACATAAGGATTTGTACCTAACCTCCTGAGTTTGTCAACAATGCCCAAGTGAGGGATTGTATCAAATGCCTTGGCCAGGTCAAGGTAGTCAGTGTGAACCATTTTGCCTTCATGGATTTCTTTGATGACCTTCTCAAAGAAGTCCATGAGGTTGACTAGGCATGACCTCCCCTCGATGAAAGTAAATTGAGTTGGTTTCAGTGCCTGGAGTTTTCCTATGTCATTTCTGACCATTTCCATGATAATTCTTTCCATGGCTTTGCATATGAAACGAGTAAGACTTATGGATCTGTAGTTTCCAGGGTCTGTAGATGGCCAACCTTTGTGCAGACTGTTGCTGTATGGGGGCTTTGATTAAATAACAATTACAGAGGGCCTGCTAGGTCATATTTCATGCTACTTATAAGGCATCCTGGGATATTGTCTGGGCTTGTTGATGCAGTGTTTTTGGCTTTAGAGAGCATTAAGGATCTGTTTCTTAGTGATGGGGGCTTATATTTGATGGTGTTTCCTGAGGGAAGTTTGGGGGGGGGGTAAAACTGGAGCTAAATTTGTCAGCCTGTAAGTTTGCTATATCTTCTGGGTCAGTATAGGTGGCTCCATTAACAAAGAGCTCTACACACAGCTGTGTATTGCCTTTGTGGTTGTGAACATATCTAAAGAATGCCTTTTAGTTGTCCTTGGCCTAGGAGGTCAAATTTATCTCAGATCTGGCTTTGGTAGACATTATTTCTCCTCTGAGTTGTTTGTTTAGTTTGATGGCAGTGCTTTTATCCTGCTGGGTGGTGCACCTTCTAAAGTTTGCCATCATTTTCTTCCTTCGCTTATATAGCCTGTTGATGTTGTGATTCTACCAGGGTGGCTTGTTTTTTGAGTTAGTTCTGTACTCCTTCTTGGTGGGTGCAGCTGCCTCTATGCAGCTATTAACATGCTTGCATAGAGTTTTTGTGAACAGTTTCACATAAGCAGTATTGTTCTTGGGGTTTACTGGGGCTTGAAAGTTTGCCAGGTTATCACTTAACTGTAGGAGGTTAGCCTTAGAGTAGTTCCTGAATAGTCAAAGTCAAAGTCAAAAGTCAAAGTCAAAATAAACTTTATTGTCATTCAGAAATCACAGAAGTAAAAACAATGAATGAAATTCTGTGTCTCTGGAATCAAAGTGCAGACAACATATAGACTATTTTTACAGACATTAACACATGTAACACCTTTAATCCACAAAACGAAGCAGCTTTTCAGGCAAAACAATAAAGCCCTGAGCAGGGCAAGCTTAGAAAATTTTGAAAAAACAACCCTGGATGGCTCAGCACACTTCAGTTCACTTTATTCCACAGAAATACAGCACATGCTGTGTTTCTGTGGAATAAAGTGAACTGAAGTGTGCTGAACCATCGGGGGGGGGTCACAATTTTCTAAGCTTGCCATGCTCAGGGCTTTATTGTTTTGTCTGAAAAGCTGCTTTGTTTTCTGGATTACAAGTTTTATTTGGAAGCTGCTGTGAATTTTGTTTTCACATGTATCACCTACCTATTACATCATGGACATGCAGGCAGACAGACTAATACTGCACATAATTAGAAACACATTTTAACACTTTTCACAATAAACGCTTACTTGCATGAGACTTTAATATATTGCACAGGTACTTGCTTAAGACATTGCATTGATCCTTGCACAGAAAGATACATTTGAGTATTGTACTATGAACATTAGAGTATTGCACTATGGATCTTAGAGTATTTGCGCTATAGTTAATTTATGAATTTGCAGCATGTATTGCACTGAAAGAAGAGATATTTTACTGCATTGCTACTGCTCTAGATGTTAAGTTACAGTTATGTAAGTTACAGTCATGGTGAATATTGCACTAAGTATTAGATGAGACTGGTAACCAGGTTAATGCACAGCTGAGACAAGCTTCTACAGTTTCTACTGAACAAGATGGCCATCACGGATTATAGCTGTTACTAGAGTTCAGCAGCCTGATGACATTAGGGAAGAAGCTGTTCCTGAATCTTGTTTCCACAACGTATTCTTCGGAAGCACTTTCCAGATGATAGATGCAGGAACATTCTGTAAGCAGGTTGAGTGCAGTCTTTAATTATTTTTCTGGCCCTGCTGAGACATCTGGATAAGTACAAATCATGGATAGGTGGTAAGGCAGTCTTGATGATCTTCTTGGCTGTCTTCACCACTCTCTGGAGGGATTTGGCCTCAGAGGTAGGGTAGCTTCCGTGCCATATGGCGAGTCTGTTTGTCAGGATGCTTTCTATAGTACCTCTGTAGAAGGTAGTGAGAACTGTCAATGTGAAATTCACTCTCCCCAGCCTTCTCAAAATGTACAATCTCTGGTGTGCTTTCTTGACAATGGCATTTGTATTGGTGTTCCAATACAAGTCCTCATTAATGTGCACTCCCAGAAACTTCATGGTTCTCACTCTTTCCACTGTTTCCCCACTGATGGTAAGGGGAGGGGAGAATGTTCCTTGTGATTTTTCCTGTAGTCCACAATGATCACTTTTGTCTTGTTCACATTTAGTGCTATGTTGTTATTTCCACACCAAGTAATCAGTTGTTGTCCACCTCATCGCCACACGCTGTTTCATCGCCTTTACTGATGAGGCCCACCACTGTTGTGTCATCAGCAATCCTGATGATGTGATTTGTATTGTACCTGACTATACAATATTGTGTAAACAGGGTGAACAGCAAGGGATTTAGTACCATCCTTGTAGGACTCCAGTGTTAAGAGTGATGCTATTCGAAGGAGTATTTCCTGAACACACCTTCTGTCTGTGAGAAGTCAAGAATCCAGTTACAAAATGGAGTGTTGACACCTAGTTAGAGTAGCTTCATTATAGATGAAGAGGGATGACCATGCTAAATGCAGAGCTGAAGTCAATGAATAGTACCCTCGTGTAGGTGTTTTTATTCTCAAGGTGTATTCGAGGCATTCCAGAGTTAGCTGTGGTTCCAGGTTTTATTTTTACTTCAAGGGTGACCATTTTGTGATCTGACCTTACCAGGGAAGACATTACACTAAAGGGTTTGCAACATTCTCCCATATTAGGGAAGACCAGACCCAGTATAGTTGCACCCCTGTTGGTGTATTGACAATCTGATCCAGGGAGTTTCTGTTTACATCTCTACATGGCAATATTAAACAGTTATGGGGAAACAAATAAGTAGACCTCAATGATTTATGGATGAAGTATTTAGTGAGATTTTCTGAAGTCTGAAGCAGTGCAAGCAGTACTTCCTGAAAATAAAGAATTGGCTAATGAAGAATGATGAAAAGAGGGAAGATGCCTGAATGGCTACTGCCTGGCTTCTAATAGTGCTGGTCTTACCACAGCTTCATGATGCTGGGATACAACACTCCTTTGCATCTTCTCTCACCAGAAGCAAAACAGTAGTAGCACCAATTCCAAGATGAGAAATGGGCCGTAGGCTGTTTGGTGATCCACAGTCTTGTCCCAGATGATGCAAGGGTAAGTAGGCTTGTTGTAGACTTTTCCTGGTAGATGCCATGAATAGCAACCAAACCAACCAGGAAGGTCAAATACAGATACTCACTGCCTAACCTAAAACAGTCAGGAATCAATGCACTCTGCTTCTTCTCTCACCAGGAGCAAAATATAAGTACAAATTCCAAGCTGGCACATGTGAAGCAGTTATTAGGCTTTCCAGTGATCAGCAGTGATGTCCCTGTGCTCTTTCTCTCAGCAGCAACAAAAGAGAAGCACTAATCCCATGATGACTACTGAGACACAGAATGTGGCCTCTCTAATAACTGCTGGTCTTGGACTAGATTTTGTACATTTTAAAGGTAAGATGAAAAAATGGGGTAATATCCTAAGAGCTTCCATGTGCACTAAGCAGTTAGATATGAAACAGGACAACTTACGTTTAGCTATCTAAGTGGAGAGCTACTAATTTTAAAAGAGCAAGATTAAAGGATGGTAGACACTTTGTATTCTGGGTCTATGGAATACAGTGGGATGGCCAATAAATTTAAATATTTGAAGGGGAGTGATTTCACAAAATGATAATTTTGAGTTTACTCGCAATAAGAATAAAAGAGGAGGGAGTAGGAGATATATGGTCACATTAATATAAGGGACAAGCAACTAGAAAGACAGTTGAGGTTAAAAACACAACAGCACAAGGGTGAGTAATTTCTGTTTGACTCACAAGAGACACAGTTGTAGTCTCTTTCTAGTTTAAAATATGCAATTAAAAACAGAATGCAAGTAAAAGACAGTATAAAGAAATTAAATCAAAATATACAAAACAGAAGAAGTCAAGCTATACAAAATATAAGAAAGCAAGAACAAACCAATCTTTTTGTGGCAGAGTCTGGATTTGCTTTTCCAGTCAGCACATCACGCTTCCTTTGAGAAGAAAATTAATATTTCTTTTGATTTTAAGACATTATGTACACGTGTATATTATAACATTTGCATGCACATACATTTCAAGTTGAAAACATTTATTTAGCAGTGTAAGCATTGTCGTCTCACAGCAAGAGGTTCTCTGGTTCGATCCTTGGCTTGGGTGCCTTCTGTGTGGAGTCTGTATGTCCTCCCTGTGGTCATGTGGGTTTCCTCCAGGTGCTCCGGTTTCCTCCCACATCCCAAAGACATGCTGTAGGTACATTGGACACTCCAAATTGGCCCTAGGTGTGAGTGTGTGCATGTGTGTGCTTTCTGTGGAAGTTTGGATGCCGAGCTGGCAACTCAACACCGTAAAATTCCACTGCCAATCATGAGCGGACAGGTGATCCGCTGTGGCGACCCCAAACTGGGAAAAGCTGAAAGAAGAAGAAGAAGAAGAAGTGATGCAATGGGTGTGGTGTTGTTGCCTCACAGTAAGACGTTGTCCTGTTCGATTCTCAGCTAAAGCATCTTCTGTGTGGAGACATGCGTGAATGGGCGTACCTTCGTTGAAGGCTGTGCGTCAGGGCTGGCAACTCGGTACATAAAAATCTACTGCCAATCATTAGCGGACCGGAGTTCCACTGTGGCGACCCCTAACCAGGAAAAGCCGAAAGATACAGCAAGTGATGCAATGGGTAGCACACTGTCCTTTGGACTGGAAGAACAGAAGGCTGTGGGTTCTATTTACACTTTAGGTAATTCGATTAATAACACTGAAGTGTTGCATTAGAGGGCACTGCTTTACAGTGTGTGTTGCCCTTCGATATATAGACATTAAACCAAGGTCCAGTCTGCTTGAGTTGGTAGTAGCCAGGGAATGATTCCCACCACACCTATTTAAAATAGTAGGGTTCCTTTATTTATATACAAAAGTAAATCTTATTTACAAAATATTTAAATATTTATATAAATATCTGCAAGTGTGCACACACACACACACATATATATATATATATATATATATACACACACACACATACATATACTTATATATATATATATATATATATATATATATATATATATATATATATATATATATATATACACACACACACATACACAAATCTGTTTACACAGTCATACTCAATTTTCATCCCTATTAGATCCCCACTCCTTTTTGTATAACCATCTGATTTTACTTAATATTGATGTAAAAAACATTTATCATTAAACAATTTCATTTATACATTCATTACATATAACCCATATAGCATAAAATAACTTTTAATCTATTCTTTTACCATATTCTTTACTTATATTCTTTAATATCTATATTTAATCATATCCTTGTTTATTTTATCTATTTCTTTTATATCTTCATTACATAGTTTTCCCCATAACTTTTTTTACTTTTACATTTTAAAACACATTTTCTATAGTTTCTTCTTCATGACAATGTAAACATATTCTACCACTTTTCTTCTTAAATGGCATATTTCCATTTACTAGCAATTTATCTATTACCAGACTACACAAACAATCTTGACATTCTACCTTCTGATTATTCCACTTTCTTCTTATTTTTTATAGATTTATTTTTTCATCTGTTAGATTTCCCCATGGTTTTACATAGTAATGTTTTATCATTACATTCTTATGCCATACTTTTCTATATTTTTCTGTATCATCCATTTTTTATTTTCCAGAAAAACATTTTTTTTCTTGGTAACATTTTATTTTCTTATATATATACCCCCAGATTCACTATCCTTCCATGCAGGACTAGCTTAGTCCTGCATGGAAGCAGCCGTTTAGGAGCCGGACATCAGCGAGCCATGCATATTAATGAAGCTCCTAATGTTACAAAGAGCATGTAAGAGTGCAGGGGCATGTCTGAAAGCAGAGCTCTCAGAATATACATGCTCCTACAATGAAAAACAGCAGACAAGTCATAAAAGAATGAGTGAGAACGCTCATAGGTGTATGCACACTCCTAGCAACATCCCCCACGTGTACAAGAGCAATAGTTAAAACAACAAATATAAAGATTTTCTTTTATGAAACAGGTTAAATTTAACCGTAGGTGCATGGGTTTGCCCATCGCATAGCTACAGTTAATGCAGCTTAAATGACAGAAGAGGATAAAAAGCAAGACATAGGCAAATGAAGCAATACAGCAATAGTGTAGTGGGCAGCGCACTCACCTTACGAGCAGTCATTCTCGGTTTGAGTCCTACTACAGTACAATCCATTTTCCATGTGAAATCACTTTATGACCAATATTTTTAGTTGCATAACCTACTAAATAACATATATTTGTGAACTGGAGTACTGCATTAAATGCAGATGTGAGGTGGCAGTGGCATAATGTTGCAAAGTCCACAGATAATCACATGTACCCCATACAGTATATGTACACAGGAATCAGGGATACAAATGGAAAGTAAAATGTGTAAATGAATGATAACTCCATACAGCTTCCAAATCACCCACCTTCCCAAGAACCATTAGAAATTACTGTCTAAATTAGTGCAGAGGTAAGCAAGTGTAAGCACTTGTAAGCCAGAGTAAGCATATTTAAGCAGTAGTAAGCGGGATTAAGCATATTTAAGCAGTAGTAAGTGAGTTTAGGCCCATTTGCATGGGGGTAAGCAATGCGCACACAGGTTAAGCAATATTAAAGCTAACACTTTGAAAGCATATTTAATCAGAGGATAGCATTGCTTGCTTTTGCGCAAACCCACTTACAGTTTCTTAAAAGTACCTTAATCACTCTGTAACCAACAGCCGCTGTTCTGCCCAGCAACAAAATCACCAGCCCTTGCAGGTCCTGAACCCAGGGCCCTGTACACTATAGTCACAGTAGTTAACCAGTAAGCCATCACAGCAGTACATAAGATTGAGGTATCACCGAATAGATCCTCACTATTTCCAACCAGTTGCCGAAGTTACAGTAGAAATTGGTTGGGGGGGGGGGATTCTGCCTCACATGGATTAGGAGCCCGTTCCAAAGAAGGGGTAGTCTCTGAGATACATACCTGTCTCTCCAACAGTTCCTATTTATTTTACAGGCAAGGTTTAAGTTTTTGAATGGGTAATTCTGGTGCTGTTTGCTTTGTGGCTATGCAAAAGGTCAATCAAAGTTGGTTCTGACAATGCCTTGTATGGCAAGCACAGATCTCCCTTCAATAGCATAAAGGAGACAGAATACAGGGATAGGACCTTGAGTTGGTCTGCACAGGACATGTTACTTATGCCCTGTACTCTTTTAGTGAGGAACCTCTGTGGACATTGCAATTGTTGGATATGCCTGGTTATGTACATATCAAAGGGGGCATTGTATGCAATAATATGTCTGATGAATGACGAATACAGTGGAACAATGACTTCCTTGGATCTAGATGCCATGCCTATGTTTATAAGTTGCATAACACAGAATGATTTCCTCACCATTGTAGATATGTGATGATCAAAGGCTAAATTACTATGTGTGTCCCCAAATTACTGAATACTGGTCACCTTGTGGGGGGCAGGGTGTTGTTAATATGATAGTTACCAAGGGTTGATGACATCCCAAAGGATACTATTATAAATTTCTTGGCAATGAATTTTAGTCTATGGCTCTAATACTAACTGTTTGTCTGTGTCAGCCCTTCCTGGAGAATACCCATGTCAGTGGGAGATTCAGTGGCAGCTCCCAATTTACAATCATCTGCAAATTTAGTCTGTCAGAGCCCATTGTCATCAGCCTTGACTTCAGAAAAGTAAATGCCAAAAAGGAGCAGTCCCAGAACAAGTTTCTGAGGGATTCCGCTTGTGACTGGCCTCTTTATAGAGATAGACCCCCCAGTTCTAACTACCTGTCTGTGAGCCAACTGGCTATCTGACTGTGACATAAGGATTCCCAAGAACCATTAGACATTACTGTCTAAATTAGTGCAGAGGTAAGCAGGTGTAAGCACTAGTAAGCAAGAGTAAGTGTATTTAAGCAGTAGTAAGCAGGATTAAGCATATTTAAGCAGTAGTAAGTGAGTTTAGGCCCATTTTCATGGGGGTAAGCAATACGCACACAGGTTAAGCAATATTAAAGCTAACACTCTGTAAGCATATTTAATCAGAGGATAGCATTGCTTGCTTTCGCGCAAACCCACACAAACCCAAGCAAACCCACTTACAATTGCTTAAAAGTACCTTAATCACTCTGTAACCAACAGCCGCTGTTCTGCCCAGCAACAAAATCACCAGCCCTTGCTGGTCCTGAACCCAGGGCCCTGTACTCTATAGTCACAGTAGTTAACCAGTAAGCCATCACAGCAGTACATAACATTGAGGTATCACCGAACAGATCCTCACTATAGAAAAATCAAACTTAACATGTGAAAGGAATCTATATACAGTTTTATTTTGTATAACCTACTACATAACATAAATATTTGAACTGGAGTACTGCGGTAGGCCCAGATGTGAGGTGTCATTGTAATAAACTATTGAAGTCCCCTAATAAACACAAGGACCCCATACAGTGTACGTACGCATGAGTCATGGATACCAGACACATATATAACATGTAATGAATAATAAACCAATGCCAAAAAAACAAATATAATGCAAATTAAATATTAAGCAATGCTAAGCATTGCATGGACAGCTTAGTTGATGTAAGCAATTTGTAGGCCAGCTAACTCAAATTTCCCATTGGCAAACCCCTTTAAACAATACCAACTTAGGTAAGCAGGTTTACCCATAGCTTAGCCTTTTCAAAACCATCCAATCATGGCAAAGTGCAGGAAATTAGCCCTATTTAAACCCAACAGGTGGGAATACATTTCATAACTGGTTGTAGCTTCCCCTTGCAGGCACTATGTCTGAAATGGGAGAGGGTGTGCACTTTTAGGCACAGCGCTGAGGCATCCAGGAGTCCAGAGACATGGCAGGACTCCTTGTGAAAGACCATGAGCAGAGACTGCTGCAAGGCCAGTACCAGGGTTCGCAATTTAAAGCAGAAGCCTGGGACTGTCTCACCTGTGACCTCACCAGTGCCACTGGCATACTCTGAACTGGTGAGCAGGTCAGGCATCACTATGCCAACCTGAAGCAGTGAAAGGGGGAGCTCTTGGATCAGTGGATCCAAGAAGCTGGGAGGACAGGGAGGTCCCAGCTGTGTGTATCACTCCACTACCTGTTTAATACTTGCCAAGCTCATGTATATTATGGATAGGTATGGCTAAATATTCCTCTTATGTCCTTTACAGTGGCAAGTGAGTGGACTGTGAACCAGGAGGCCCATGGATATCGCTTGGAGCAGTTGCAATGTGAGGCAGCTTAGCAATACTCTTGCATGTACTGTCATAGGAAATAAATCTAAAAGTATTAGTAAGTTAAGTTAATTGCCTGTATAAAACCTGTATTGTTAAAGGCAAGTACTGCATACAAGACTTGCTAAAAGTATACAAAACTAGAAAAGACAAAACAAACAGGTCTAGAAGCCCAGAGTAAAAAATAAAGTTATTTTAATGAAGCGCTTTTCGTCGCTGACCATACAGCAACTTCCTCAGATAAAAATAAACTAAGAAAATCATCCTTAAATAGTAAAAGCATCACATATTGAAATATGTCACATGTTTAGATACAACGTATCAAACCAAACAACATCACATATTAAAGTATGTTGCATGTTTTGATACAACATATCAAACCAAAGCAGTGTAGCACAAATACGAAACACATTAAATGTGGGTTATGGCTTATAAAAGTGTGTACAAAATCAAATATATGCTAGATTAACTGTAAATTACACTAATATAAATTTAAAAATAAAGAAGAACAATGTCATCTTTTTAAACTCTTTAACTTCAATAAATAAACAAGCAAGTACTGCATAAACCAGAGAATAGGGCAGGAAGAGTCTCATATAGGTTATATGTAAATAAAAGCATAATAGCCTGACAAGAAAGGTCTAACTGCTGGACTGCATGTGTTTACTCTGGTATCATATGGTAATGTAGATTTGCAATCACTTAATAGTACTGTTGTATTAAGCACTATTACCCACACTGTGCAACATAAATAAAATGTGTAGAAATGTCTGTATATGACTGGTGTAATCCCCAAGAGATCATATAGTACAACTGAGAGAGACATAGACAGAAAACAGTGAAAAGACAGACAGCAAAATCCAAACAGCACACGCAACTGAGATGTGAACTGTAGTATCTTTATTACACACAGCCATGGTTTGAATCCTGGGAGTGGTAGTAGACTGCATACAGAATCATACCCCACAACTGTACAGATATGTCCAGAATGTCCAGTAAATTGGCCCATATCTGCTGTCTGTCACCCTGTCCCCTGGGGAATCAGTGGGATGATCCCAGACATTTAGGCAGCAAACAAGAAATACAACTGATTGTCACACATCTATAAGAACAAACTTGTCACTCTAGCAACTTCCCAACTGTTATGAGAGTAATAAGCCAAATATGTCCCATAAACACCCCCATGTTGTCAAGCTGTGACCACAGTGTGTACAGTAACAGAGTGAGATGTATGTGCATAATACTAATGTGGAATCTGGTAATTTGTGTGGCAACATTCAGGTAGTGCTAACAAACATTGCTCCCACAGGTCCGTCAGATATGAACACTGTACCTAGAAATAAAAGATGGATACCCTGTACCTGTACTGTTTACTCAGGTATTGTATGGCATTGTGAGTGTTGCAGTTGCTCTGAATAATAAGGTATTACTCATCACTGTCACCCACACTGTGCAACATAATATAACTGTCTAGGGAATCCTGTATAAGAGTGTTGTAATACAAATTCAGAATGTAAAACTACAGGAGAATTATAGACAGAAATCAGATAAAAGATATACAGCAATATCTATATAGTGCATACAACTGTGATGGACAGTGTTTTATTTTGAGCAGACACAGCCATGGTCTAAATCCTGGGAGTGGTAGTAGGCTGCATACAGAATCATACCCCACAACTTAACAGATATGTACAGAATGTCCAGTATATCGGCCCTTATCTGCTGCCTGTCACCCTGTCCCCCTGGGAAATCAGTTGGATGATCCCAGACATTTAGGCAGCAAATAAGAAATACAACTGATTGTCACACATCTATAAGAACAAACCTGTCATTCAAGCAACTCTCCAAACTGTTATGAGAGTAATAAGCCAAGTATGTCCCATCTACACCCCCATGTTGTCAACATGTGACCACAGTGTGTACTATAACAGAGTGAGATGTATGTGCATAATACTAATGTGGAATCTGGTAATCTGTGTGGCAACATTCAGGTAGTGCTAACAAACATTGGCCCCACAGGTCCGTCAGATAGGAACACTGTGCCTACAAATAAAAGATTGATACCCTGTACTGGTACTGTTTACTCTGGTATTGTATGGCATTGTGAGTGTTGCAGTTGCTCTGAATAATAAGGTATCACTCATCACTGTCATCCACACTGTGCAACATAATATAATTGTCTAGGAAATCCTGTATAATTTTATGTTATAAGTCACTAAAGCTTTAAGGGGGCAATAGTCTAACTATGTCCCGGTTCACCTGCATGCGGTCAAGACATGCACAGAGTCTGTGCAAAAAGTAATGGACAGGTATGTGCATAACATCAACCTGGAATCTGGGAGTATGTGTACAAACAGTTAGGTAGTGTTAACAAACAGTTCCTCCACAGGTATGCCAGGTAAGAGGTATATACTGCAGGTAAAACCAGTTAATGTATATAGTTGTCGACAGCCATACCACTGTCCAAAATAAGGCAATAGGGTAGTGTACTAATAATTGTAAGGTACAGATAACAACACTGACTAGGAAAGTAATGTGAACTACAGAAATATACTAGTTGTTAATTGACATCCGCCCCCACCATGTCTGCAACAATAAACTAAATACCCAACTCAATTGGTATGTACTAACTTAAATGTAATGTTGGGACATATGTCCTATTGTTTGACAATTATTTAAATCTGTTTCTATGCATGTGCTATGTTGAAATACTTCAACACTGGTGGCATGGTGCCATCAATGTACCTGCATGCTGTTGTAATTATCACTGTGGTCCCATATTTGCATGTGTTCTGTTTGCTATGCGACTGTTCCATATCTGTTGTCTGGGTTAATCGGAATATCTATGCATGCTGTTATACCTAATCCTGGAATGTGTTGGCTATTACTAACCCACGTATGCTGATAAAACATAAACACCATAGCATGTATGGGAATGTAGGTCCCAACAGACCCATGTAGGTCCCAGCAGACCCACCTGTCCCAACTCAGCTGGCCATGGGACCGGGCACCAGCATGTCTGGGGCCCAACCCGGGACCTCCTCGTCCATTGGTCCTGCACCACCATTGGGTAGAACTACCTCAGGGGATGGGGCTCGCATCTCTGGGAGCAGACACAAACAGGAACCTGTCACCCATCGCCAGGTCTGGGGCATGGTGCATAGCGAGCTCAACCGGGAGTTTGGAGATCTGCTACACCAGCTCGAGGGCCGCATGCTGTGACTTAAGGGTTGGCCTGGCTCTCCGACTCAGCCCTCAGCACAGCCACCTTTGGGTGGTGATTGCCCATGGGTGGGGACCTCAGTCCTATTGTTTCCACTAGGGGGCTCATGGGCTTCCGATTTTCTAACACCCCACCCAATCAAGGTGTTTACCCCCACATGTGTCATATACTGCCCCTATATCTGTCTTGTTTGTCTTGTCTGTTAACCTACCCAATCTACGTCCCCAAATATACCTACTATTTCTCCCCAACATCCCACTCTAACCTGAAAAAAAAAAAGGGCAATCTGTTCTCAAAAAAAATCTCGCCCCATACATAGTTGTCCATTTCGCACATGTGTCCACCGACACATGTAATCTGGTCTAACTGGCATCACAGCATATTATTGTTGTCCTCACCACTCCATCAGGGGTTTGAGTGTCCAAACATAGCTCCAAATTCAGTGTATATGCACAACTCTTGCTGTAGAAGAAATGGGCAGCTATGGACCTTTCCTACACCTTTCCTGCACATCCCTAGCTATTTTCCCTACTGTCTTTCCCTCTTTGTACCCCTTTTTCACCACTTTCCTATCGACCCTTTATTCTTTTTTTTAAAGGAATTAGTGAGGGTGTAAGTGGGAGTAAGCACTTTTAAGCAGCAGTAAGTGGGTTTAAGCCTGTTTGCGTGAGGGTAAGCAATGCCTACACAGGTTAAGCAATTGAGAAGCGAAATCAGCATAAGAAGCTGTAACTGGAAGTTAGCAGTGCATACCTCCATGCAAACCCACTTACAACTGCTTAAAAGTGCCTTAATCATTCTGTATACAACAGCCCTTGTTCTGCTCAGCAACAAAATCAACAACCTCTGCAAGGCTCGAACCCAGGACGCTGCACACCATAGCCAAATGATTTACTACTAAGCCATGTCAGATATACATAGCCTTGATGTTTTCACAAACATATCATCCAGCACAGTCACTCAACAGTACAGGAAATATATTTAAACATGTAGACGTATGTGTGTGTGTGTGTGTGTGTGTGTGTGTGTGTGTGTGTGTGTGTGTGTGTGTATATATATATATATTTATATCTAAATAGATATAGATATATAGATATATATATATATATATGTATGTAGTAATTAAACAGTAGTCAGGATACACCACGAGAAGTCCGTTCGTAAAAAAGCTTCTTTATTCCATAAAAACAGAGATAAGCGCTTTAGCGTGCTTAATGCACGCTTCTTCAGATCTACTGTTATCATATTGTGACATCTCTTATATAGTGAAGACAAGCACTTAATTCAATATAACAATCTGCACACAATCATCTAATTAACTAATTGATCAAACTAATGATTAAAAATACATCCTAGTTAAAAACTTGTGAAAACAGTATAGCGTTAAAAATATGTTTGGGAACAAGTGGTAAGTCTTCCTTATTCATTCCTTACATAATAAAGCCTCATATAGAAAATATATACGCCTAAGGTATATATATATTTATAATTCCACTCCCTAACTAACATAACTAAAAAATTACCAAAAACATCAAAAGATGAAAAGTCACCTAAAACATCAAATGGTAAGAGCATATAATTGTAATATATATACAGCATGTTTGAAAAATCTCCATAAATATAGCTATAAAAACGTCTCAATATTTTCTTGATTCATACGATCTAGTGAGAAGAAACAGTTCTATATTGACGCTATGCGTCTCGTTGACTTCCTCATACCAGAGTAATGAGAAGGCTTTTGGTTTTATATATATATATATATATATATATATATATATATATATATATATATATGTATATATGCGCATATGCATATAGCTATAAATATATATGTCTACGTATATATGTGTGATATATATATATATATATATATATATATATATATATATATATATATATATACAGTAATATATATATATATATATATATATATATATATATATATACATATATATATATACATAAATATAAATAAATATATATAAATATATATACATATTTATACATATATATATATATATATATATATATATATATATATATGTATATATATATATATATATATATATATATATATATATATGTATATATATATATATATATATATATATACAGACATATATCTATAGATATAAAAGAGAACATAAGAACATATATGACCACATGCACCATTAATAGGAATGAGGGGGCCCAAGCAACATACGTTTTGTACGTATTGATACCCCCCCCACAGCCAAACAGGTCTGTCTTGCAATACAATACCAACTGTTGCAAATCCCATAACCAGGACCTGACACAGCATGGGCACAAGATATTAACAGTACTTCATCCCACCTGTATGATGTCAGGCTAGTATCAGTAACAAATCATGCAGTACAGTCTGACTAGCATAGGGAATGTACAATGTGGAAGCAGTCAACATTCCTAAGATACATATACACAGATACATATATGCAGATACATATATATATATATATATATATATATATATATATATATATATATATCCAAACAAAATAAGTCCGGAACTCATGAGTGTGCTGTAATAAAATATCAAAAATCCGACAAACAGCACAATTAACAAAGCCAGGGCCAGCCGATATCTAGTCCCAGTATGCCTTCAGCATAAGTATCAAATGCTGAACAAAAGCATAGATGAAAAAATTCAGCATAGTTCAAATGCTGAAAACAATTCCAATGACTCAGTTTAACAGCTTGCCAGCATTTCAGTAGATGTGCATAAAGAACATGCTCCAAGATAAATAGCTAAATGTATAGGCACATTTATTCAGCTTGCAGAAATAAAATCAATAAAACTGTAGAGGGATAAGCGCTTTTGGGTTACTCCAAACAACCCTTCTTCAGATCCATATGACTTGTGTCTCTGAAGTATCTGATTTTTAAAATACATGTCTGCAGTTTTAATCCCTGCGTCTCTGCTGAAAATTGTTTTTGTTCTGTCCGCAGTAAAATTGACAGGCATTTGAATTTCAGACTTCAGGTTTCTGAATGTTTAATTCCTTGCATAATTGATGGTGCAGTGGTAGTATTATTGCCTCACAGCTATAGGCTTTCTGGTTTGATTCTTGGTTGGGGTGGCTTCTGTGTGGAGTCTGCATCTCCTCCCTGTGTTTGTGTGGATTTGCTCTGGTGCCCTGCCATTTTACAAAGATGTGTCTTCAGTTTTAACCACTGCGTCTCTGCTGAAAATTGTTTTTGTTCTGTCCACAGTAAAATTGACAGGCATTTGAATTTCAGACTTCAGGTTTCTGAATGTTTAATTCCTTGCATAATTGATGGTGCAGTGGTAGTATTGTTGCCTCACAGCTATAGGTTTTCTGGTTTGATTCTTGGTTGGGGTGGCTTCTGTGAGGAGTCTGCATCTCCTCCCTGTGTTTGTGTGGATTTGCTCTGGTGCCCTGCCATTTTACAAAGACGTGTCTGCAGTATTAATCCCTGCGTCTCTGCTGAAAATTGGTTTTGTTCTGTCCGCAATAAAATTGACAGGCATTTGAATTTCAGACTTCAGGTTTCTGAATGTTTAATTCCTTGCATAATTTATGGTGCATTGGTAGTATTGTTGCCTTACAGCTATAGGTTTTCTGGTTTGATTCTTGGTTGGGGTGGCTTCTGTGTGGAGTCTGCATCTCCTCCCTGTGGATTTGCTCTGGTGCTCTGCCATTTTACAAAGACGTGTCTGCAGTATTAATCCCTGCGTCTCTGCTGAAAATTGTTTTTGTTCTGTCCGCAGTAAAACTGACCGGCATTTGAATTTCAAACTTCATGTTCTTCAGAATACATAGTAGCACAACCTTTTTTTCTAGCAATTTTCTAAGTTTATAAGATGAATATTTTAAATTTGTCCCTATTTCTGGGACTGTATTCCCCCATTATTGGCTTCGTCCAGGTTTTTGTGCTAAGGTTGACAGCTATGGCAAGAACTGAATTCACTGAATATGTTTGAGGGCTGTATTCCCTCATTACTGGGTTTGTCCAGGTGTTTTGTACTAAGAGGTTGACAGCTATGGTGAGAACTGAATTCACTAAATGTTAGCCATTTAAGTTTCAGTCTTCCTCTCTTTTACAAAGCAGCTGATGTGGAGTAGTGGTATGTTACTCTGACTGTTTTTTGCTCAGGGACCTTGGCAGTAAAATATATGGTGGCAACACAACATTTTATTCTAGCAACTTCCCAAGATTATACAAGCAATGTTTAATGTGTCCCTGGTTTTTGGGCTTTTGACCCCCCCCCCAATACATTTTGGCTTTTCCCGTTTTCTTGATCTGCGAAGTTGAGATGCAGTTGAGTATTGAGTAGATTTTACAAGGAGCTGAGAGCTGCAGGGGAATAGAAGTTTAGTGCTTTGCCTAGTTAATACTATAGCACAACAGGTTGTGTGATTGCTTTTGATGCAGAAGGCTGTGGGTTCTACTCCCACAAGGGGTGGATGCTGCTGTAATGAGAATGTTCTCCTTGATGAAGATACTAACTATGAGTTTGTTATCAGTTTGCCATCCATTTCCTCTTGCAATATTATTACTAGCTTATCATTTTTTAATGTAATATAGGCAATTTATTCCTGAGGGGCAACAGACACTTTATTTTTCGATGAAACCATGAAATATAAAGGTGATTGCTAGCAGCAACCGCTTCATTAGTTACAGATTTCTTTAATGTGGAATTATTTAGATGACTTACTTCAGAGATTGTGCATATTTACTGATAATGGACTGTAGAATTGTGCATATTTACTGATAAAGGTGGACTGTAGAATTGTGCATATTTACTGATAATGGTGGAATGTGGAATTGTGCATATTTACTAATAATGGTGGACTGTAGAATTGTGTATATTTACTAATAATGGTGGACTGTGGAAGTCTGAGTAGACTTTTTATGATAAATGTTCTCAACTGGGCAGTTTTGCCATTATGGGTGCATATGGTTTGTTTCATTGCTTACTGGAAAATGTTCAAAACAAATTTAAAACACCCTCTAACAAGTGTACTGTATTGTACAAGGAATATAATTTTATTACAATGAGGAAGGTGTATCAAAGAGCACATGTATGTTTCATATGCAAGGGGCCTATGATTCGAAAACAGCCCAAAATTAATCTTTATCTGCCACTGGCAAAATGTATTTTCTTTGAATGTGGGTTTCAATGCTGTTTCAATGAATGTGAGTTTCAAGGGCAGAGAAGTTTTAATGCTAAGTTTTCATTGTGAGACTGCATTGCTTTGTTTAACAGATGACTTAGTGTTTGTGCTGTAAAATACAAAGTAAAACTTTTAAATGAAGTCCAAGAAGTAAAGCAGTATGCACATTAGTGTTTATGGTAAATGGAGTGAAATAGCCAAGTAATGGTTCATTGGAATGGCTGCAGAGGCTCCATTCAACCATTATTTTGTCAGGGGGGAAGGGCAGCAAACTCAGACAGGCCCAGCTGAACTATACCTCCCAACTGTCCAGATTTTTAAAGAATGAATAGATTTTTGCTTCTTATTTTTGGTTTGTTGTTCATAAAATTTGTAGTTTTAATTCCTAAATGATTTGCCAGAAGTCACTAAATAATAAGTTTCAGACTTCATAACCTTCAGAAAAATGCATGTTAAAGTAAGAGCTGTTCTATCAACTGTCTCAATTTATACAAGAGCAATTTTTAGTACTGTTTATATGTGCCCCCAGTATATTTGGCCTTGTTCAGATTTACTGCATTAACAGGTTGAGGGGTACATGCAAATAAACTGCTTTATAGAATTAGGCATAGCCAACCTCTCAACTGTCCCCAATTTTTGGCTCAAAATGTTGCTCTTCCCCCTAATAACCCCTCTGCAAAATAGCAATTTTGGAAGAAAACATGGAGGGTTTACAATTAAGAAATAACTGTAATAATCAAAGTTATAAATTACTTGAAATGCATGTAGATTCTTTTATTTTGTCAGCTGCTCAAGGTAGCAGTACTAATATTAAAGTGTCCCTTCTTTGACAGGTAGCAGCTGTATTGTGTGTCTATTTTATATTTTTGCATCACATTTTTGGTCCATTTTTCATAAAATTGTGTTTTGTGGCAAATTAGTGACAAATCACTAAAGACTGAAGTTAGAAAATGACAGACATTTGAGTTTCAGATTTTATACCCTTCAGAAAATTCATACTAATGCAAGACCTATTCTATTCTCTTTCTAAGTTTATTAGAGCAATATTTAAAAATTGTCCTTATTGTTGGGCCTTTGTCCCACTTCTGTGTATGGCTTTGTCCAGATTTCTTGCTCTTGAGGTTGAGAGGTATGACAAATGTGTCAGGGCCATCACAGTCAGCCAGAGAGATTTCAAATTGTGACATGCTTGTTGCACCCCACTCCCCCATGTAGTGACTCTGGATGTGTCCAAGCAAGGCAAGGAGTAGTTGTATCTACCTTGGATGGGGAGGACACACTGCATAAGTACTACAGTGGCTTTTCATTCTTCCTTGATTTTGCAGAATGGTCTGGTTTCTGTCATATTTTTGTACTGTTGATTTATGCTTATTACTCAGATTTATGCTTATTACTCAAAGTGCCTGTTGCTCTGTGTTTAAGTAGCAATGCTTTAATGACCATAAGGTAAGCTTGTCTGACATCGTAAGATGCAAGTAAGCTTTAATAAGCATACTGTTAAAGAATTGCCAACATTGAAAGCCTTTCTGTTGTTGCCATGCAGAGAATACTTGACTAGATAATGTATAAGCCTTGGGTATTAAAGGACAGGATTCCATTATTTTAAAAAGCTCATTACACTTGTTGGAGACTTCCAGTCATCTCTACAGACTTTACCCGTAAACTAAACAGAATGCCAATCATGTGTGGTCCATAAACTGTACAGTAATCCTTTAAGCAATGTATCTTGAGCTTGTTTCTTGTTTGCTTTTCATTTTTACTTTTATCATGTTTTCCCATGAAACAAGTTATCAGGCAGCAGGTCTTTTTGGATAAGAAACATTTTTACAAGTGGGGCATCACATAGATTTCTACTTTCAGCATGTTACTTGGTACTTTAATAAAGCTGAATATATTATAATTAGAACTGCAGTGCAAGGAGAAGTGGTTTGAGTTGAGTGCTTCTGGTTTTTCTTATACTTGATTTTGACTGGCATTCCAGTAATGTATTTAAAAAGTAATTTATTTTTGCATGCCTCACAACCTTTTGTTTCCATCTAGATATTAAGTAAGCTGTCATGCAGCCAATGCATTGAAATATTTTTATTATTCTACACTTATTTTTGCCTTGATTGGACTTTCATAATGATGGTTTGCCACCCAGGGCAGCGTATTTAATTAAAGTTAGTTTTTTGTGGTTTTGTGCATAGCTCCTCCCCTTTATGGTTGACCACACCCCTTCCCCTTCACCCCAGCCATTCAGCTGTCTCCTGCAGCCCCCCTGTGATTTGAAGTCACCAACCGCCACTGTATATATATATATATATATATATATATATATATATATATATATATATATATATATATATATATATATATATATATATATATATATATATATATATATATATATATGCATAATCGAAACCCCAGAACACCGACAATGAAATTACCTACACCACATAACCGACAGTGCAAAAACACGAAACCTCACATGCCCGACAACGAAATAACCGATGGTACACAAACACGAAACCTCATACACTGCACACACCACAATAACAACAATCAACAAACAAAACACATCCCCTGTCCAAAACCACACACACAACACAAGCACACCAAAATCCCTACAAACCCACACTAAACCACACATACACAACTATCTACAACCCTAACCCAAACCCTAACCCTAAGGTCCGTCACTATCGCATACTCAGCTAACCCGCGCCCTAACCCTAACTCACTTAACCCGCCCCTAACCCAAAGACTATCACTACCGCACACTTACCTAACCCAGTCCCTAACCCTAACTCACTTAACCCACCCCTAACCCAAACACTATCACTACCACACACTTACCTAACCCGCCCTAACCCTAACTCACTTAACCCGCCTAACCCAAAGACTATCACTACCGCACACTTACCTAACCCAGTCCCTAACCCTAACTCACTTAACCCACCCCTATCCCCACAGACTGTCAATATCCACACTTACCTTACTCGCACCCTAACGTCCATCACTACCACATACTTACACAGCCTTTTCCCATGTCGGCATCCTCGGCGTCGGTGTTTTCATCCATCGCGTCGGTCTTCTGCATTGTCGATCTTCTGGCACTCGCGATTCGCTTGTCGGTGTTTTCCGCTGTCGATGATGTCAGGTAGACCCATATATATATTTATAGATAGATAGATATATATAAATACACATATGCACAAAGAGATATGTATAGGAAGATACATATGTAGAGGGTGCACTCTATACGGATCAGCCAGTATGCCTACAGTTGCCACCTTACCAACTGGACACTGTATGAGTCTCCCATACAAATGACAATTGTTGCCTGCAACATATACCCACAGAGAGGTCACAGGATATAACACCACACACAGGTTTGCATATGTGGACAAGCTTTATTTGTGTACTATTACAGTTATATATGCCATGTCATATAGCTGTTTAGACTCTGAAATACAAATAAACAGACTAATGCAACTGTCAAACAGATAAATTAATACAGTATTCTGGAAAGGATTACATATGTTGCTGACCAGGCCAAGGTTTTCAAGTAGTACGAAAGTAGAGACAGACTGGGCCACAGGATTACAATGAATCAACAGTAAGTAATGCAGATGTATAGTCCAGCAGTCACTATCTACACTCTGTACACAATCCCTAGGGGTAAAGACCTCAGTTGACACAATGGGATGCATCTCTTACATAACAAGGCATAACTGAAACCATCACAATCACACTGACAAACAGAACAGTCTGTATGGCAGGAAGCACTAGGCCTGCATTTGCCCAAGGTGAATTGTATGGTAATGTACATCCAGATACCATAAGGCAAGGCAACTTACCCCTGATACCCCCACATGTTGTAAAAGCCTAGGTTAGTTATGGTGCATCCCCCCATAGACTGACATTCAGGGCCATATACCACTGTTACATACACTGGGGTGGACTGCATAAGGGCACACATGTATTGTGCAGATGAAGCCCCCACATATATGTCTGCTGTATAATTCCTACAAGAAATACTTACATTTGACTGTACCAAACTATATGTAAACCTAGGCCTGAGCTAGGTTAGGCAGCAGCCTTTGCTTTTCCCCCATACATTACCTTTTATATCTATCCCTCCTACCTGTATAGATACCCTCCTGCTTCATCGCTTTTACTCACTCTCCTATTGTAGGCTGCCATTCTTACTCACTCCCAATCCAGCCTGCAATACTAAAATCATCCACTAGTTGTTGCCCTATCTCCAGATATTTTACTACTCCCCCCTTTTTTTTCTCTCCTTTTTACCTCCTTTCCCCAGCTCTGAACTTCAGCAGTCCCCGAAGTGCTACTTAGATGTTACTGTTTTCTTCCTTCATTTCTACTGCCCACTGACACCTCTCCAGTTCTCTCTCCTTTTGTTTTTCCTTTCCATCTCTAACCTCCTGACTAGAGACTCCCTTAGCCCTATTTCTACTCCATTCTACCACTAGACTCAGCCTAGCTGATTGCTTTTCTTTGACTGTTTCAGTATATGTTTCTACCTGCTCCGTTCGCCCTGCGGGCTCACTCTACTCCCCTCCCTACCCCCAATTCCCACCCACCCCCAAGGGCCCTACCTTTATACTTCCTAAACCACACCTCTTCCTCCTCCACCTATGTCCCCAACCACACCTCTACCTCTCCCATCACTCTCCAACCACATATCTTCCTTTTCCCACTTCAATCCTATCAAACCTCGTGCTCTTACATTTCTTCTTCATAAACACTCTTCTCTCTATCCTTTCACCCTACACACTCTTCTGTTACCTAATTCTACTAATATTACCCTTACACTTCTCCCTTCCATCCACAACATACACTACCCACTCTCCCAACTCCTCCCAATACATTTCAAGCTTCTACCATCAAATAGCCAGTATCTACTCATAAAATGAATAATCAACACTTTCCACCCTTTATCACACTCTTACTAACAATCTCACTACTACCTCCTTTAATCCTCACCCATCTATTCACCTTCTTTGAAAACCCACTAGACCCAATCCAAAACTATCCCAAGAAAGAAACTAACTCTCCAAACTCACATCTACAATTTACACATGCTAATATAACATTCTCATCTAACTACATACTTCCTAAATATCATAGAACACAACACACAAAATACAACAACCTAAACTCCAGGAAATGGCTATCACATTACAGTAGAATCCATAACCTATACTATCTAAACCTACTACTCTCTTTAAAGGATGGTGACATCCACCCTAATCCAGGGCCCCCAACAACTCCTTTTGCTCCCCTCAACTCCAAAATATGTCCTACCCAAGCCTGTTTCAAACAATCTAACTCCCTTTTTATTGCTCATCTTAATATACGCAGTATAAACAATAAAGTAACTCAACTCCAAGCCCTAACTGAAATCTACTCCTTTGATATACTCTGCTTAACAGAAACTTGGTTAAAACCTACAACCAAAGACAATGAGATCATCCCACCTGGATATAATATTCTAAGACTAGACCGAACTTCCAAAAAAGGTGGAGGAGTTGCTATCCTATATAAACCTAGCTTACAATTAACCACTCATAACTGCATACCACCTCTAGACTCCAATGCAGAAATTCTTATCTCAAAACTTCTTATTAACAATGCCAAATCCACCTCCTGGTAATAACATAGCAACCATGGAAAATATACTTTGCTGGCTATCCCAAAACCTGCCTCAAGAAACCATCATTCTAGGTGACACAAATATTGACTGGACCTGCTTCTGCAGTAATCTCCCCTCAAGCCATATAAACCTATATGGGTATTCCCAAACCATTACCTCCCCTACCAGGATAAATAAATCCAACAAGAAATCAAGCTTATTAGACTGGATTCTCATTAACCATCATCCTCATACTTATGACTCAGGAACCCTCCCTGATGATTTAAGTGACCACTCTCTTACCTATATCATCAGACATAAAACCAACTTTCCCTCTCCAACATCCATTAAAAACATCAGATCTAAAAAGAACTTTAACCCTGAACTTTTCCAGATGAAACTAATAGCATGTAACTGGTCACGCTTACAAAACCTACCTTTAGATGAAGCCATTAGTTACTTTAGCTCCAACTTCCTTGACATCCTGAACTACCATGCCCCTACCAGACAAATTAGAGCTAAAAACAAACATGCTCCATGGCTCTCTAAAAAAAACAAACAAAAAATCAATGCTAGAAACAAACATTGGGCAAAATGGAGAAAAACTCAAAACCCTATACACCAACAAACCTTTAGGCAATTAAGAAACCAAACTAAAAAAGCTATAATATCTGACAAAAAAAACTACTACCTCCTATCCCAACAAGCCAGTCAAAACAAGCCAAAGAAATTTTGGTCTAGTATCAACCAACTACTCCATCCAGGTCAATCCACCACTCCTAACCCTCAAAATACTGAACACAAAACACCATTAAATATAGCCAATGATTTTAATACCTTTTTCACTGACACTATACAAACACTAGCTAGTCAGCTCTCACCTAACAACTTTACTTTACCTACTAATAAAGCAACCTCTCCCCTTCTTTTCACTTTCAACCCATCCCAACATCATATATACTAACCCTTCTTCAGAAATTGAAACCATGCTCTCCCTCAGCAGACCAACTACCTGCTGAATTCCTACAACTAGCCACTAAAGCTATTGCCTATCCAATATCTATCCTGATCAATAGAACTATTACCAAAAGTTATATCCCTACATTATGGAAAATTTCCCATATTATCCCCCTCCACAAAGGTGGGCAATCCACTGAACACTCCAACTATCGTCCCATTGCCCTCCTCTCACCTCTGGCAAAGATCATGGAAAAATGCATTCACAGACAACTACTTCGCCATCTAACACAAAATAATTTACTAGCCAGCTGTCAGCATGGTTTTAGACCTTCACATAGCACCACTACTGCCCTTCTTTCCTTCACAGATAATATCAACAAACACCGCAATCTAAACAAACTCTCTTCTGCCCTATTTATTGACCTGTCTAAAGCTTTTGACATGGTAAATCACCAAATTCTCATCACAATACTAAAATCCCTGTCTCTTGATACATCCTCCATAAAGTGGTTCCAGTCTTACCTTGACAAAAGACAACAGGCCGTACTATGGCACAAGTTTCTCCCTACTCACTTGCCAGTCAACCTTGGTGTCCCCCAAGGATCCATCCTTGGACCTCTACTTTTTTCCATTTTCATCAATGACCTTCACCTTGCCATCCCCCAAGCCACATGCATACAATATGCAGATGACTCTACACTGATATGCTCAGCTCCCTCCTCTTCTGAACTTCTCTACCTTATCCAACAAGTCTTTAACACAGTTGAGCAATGGTTCACACATAGATGCCTTCTCTTAAACCCCAAAAAGAGTAAACTCCTCATTTTCTCTCCTACTAGAAAATCCCCCCATTGGATTTCTCAGTTAATTCTACCAATAAAACTATTATATCCCCTGAAACTACCACCAAACTATTAGGAGTCACCATTGACAATAATCTAAACTTTGATATCCATATAAACAATACTATAAAAACTGTCAACAAAAAGCTAGGCTCTCTATATAGGATAAAATCATTTCTCCTATCTTCAGCTCGAACCACAATAGCACACACTCATCTAATCTCTCCTCTTCTATATGCCTCACCTATTTTTACTAAGCTATCTAAAAATAATCTCAGCAAACTGGAAATGTCCTAAAATAACATCGCCAGATTTGCAACAGGTAACCCATTTAGAACCCATCACTGCCTTAATTTAAAACAGCTAGGATGGCTTGAACTACAAAATCTAATTAAATACCATCAACTAACTATAGCTCACAAAACCCTTTACACACCGTCCAAAACACCTATTCTTTCCACACTAATCACTCCCTATAAAAACCTAGATTCCTTAAGGTCTTCTTAGAAACTTCTTGCACACACTACTAAAACAAACAACAAGGCTGGTGACTCACTTTTTTCTAATATAGTTGGAAAAGCCTGGAATCGCCTACCAAATGAACTCTCCACACTTCCTTCACTTTCCTGTTTCAAAAACAATCTGAAAGTGCATCTCAAAACTCACTGGTTATGCCCATGCTCTAAACCTGACTAGCTCAAGAGTCACTAAATACTCTGATCTTCCCTTCCCATCTACTTATCTAAAGAAACTTCTTCCTTATAAAACTAGTTCTACTAACTATCTCTAGATTACCTATCTATATTACTTTCTTTTGCTATGACTGTACTCTACACTGTAAATTTTGGGATTTAACTGCATCCTTTGTTATCCCTGTATTCTACACTGTTAATTTTTTTTACTATGATAACCTGTAATTGTCACTGTAAATAGAATTTATTTGTCTTCTATATCCGTAGATAGAATTGTGTTAAATTCATTGTCTTACCTAGGAGCTTATCTCCCCGGGCCTCTACTGAAAATGGACATGTATCCAGTTAGACTAGCCCGGTAAACAAATGTAAAATAAAAAAATAAAATAAATAAATATGGACCCAACCCCACAATAGATGTGGGGGCCACAACAGCAGTGGAATGATGACAGGAAAGGCAGCATGACATACTGATAGGCCACTACATAACAACCCCTGACAGCATGTCATATGGACAAGGCCTGGTATGTAGGTGGAGGACAGAGGCTGGAACACAGGCCCATATGTGATATAGTGTTGTCATACAATAAGCAAGCCACTGGTGTTACAGGATAGTCTGCACCATACCCTTTGTCAGGAATAGGAAGTCAGAAACACAAATGGATGTAGCCATGTACTGATAGCACTCAACACACACATACAGCCAGTGATATTTCTGACACAAGACCTGTGTGGTGGACAGGCAAAACATAGCATGCACACCTCTGGCCATCAAGTGGATAGGCACACAGTTGACAGCTATGCGGACAAACTGTAGTACGTGTTAAACTATTATGTACACACAGACCCTGTAACACTGGGCCTATACAATGCATACAACAACAGTACTCACACTCTGTTTGTAGGTCCGGAACCTCATACAAATATGTAGCTGGCCTGATTGTGCAAGTCGCCTTATAAGAAGTATTGCTACCTGCTGTCTGTAACACTGCTGCCCACAGACAGGAAGGATGTCCACCATGCAGGAAAGGTAAAGGGACCATGCCCATATGATGTAGGGATTTACAGTAGTGGGTTGCCATGACAGTGGTAACTGGATATACTACAAAGCTGGCTACATGCAGGTAGCAAGTGCAGGACACTGACTGGTGCAGAGGCCATCACCTAATCATGTGCATCATCCACAAAAAACATGTTGCTATCTATTCCAGGCAGCTCAATCCATTTAATGGAGGGAGAGAGAGAGAGAGAGAGATGCAGAGAAATAAAGTGAAAGAGAAAAAATACTGAAAACATACAACAGCTCCTGAACCTCAACAACACAAGAAAATACAACAAAGGAAGCAGGAGGAGTGAAAAAAAAACTAACTCCTACAAGGATACTATCCACAACAGAACTCATCCCCACAACATGTATGTGAAGAATATATGCATGTAATTGACTGTAGTTCCTGGTCCATAATACTGGAGTAGATGATGTTGAATGTTATACATGTGTCAATGGGTGTTTCTGTTGTAATGATCTTCAGCTGAACAGCTGCTATGGACATTAGAGTCTGTCCCTGTGGGTAGTGGGTCATACCCATCAACTGTGTAGAGCAGCACCAACTGACAAAATGTATGCCAGTATAGTGTGTGGTGTGTAATGGAAGGGATGTCTATTACTGTGGCCAATAGCTGGTGATGGAAGTAATGTCATAATGATGGACACATGGGTTCCACAGCCCACCACTTGAAGGACACTTAAGTTAACCTGTATTGTAGCATGCTGAAATGTCATAGGTGTGTAATAGGGCTACCTGCAATCTGGCCCAACATATACTCCCCTAATGTTAGGCTGTGTCCATATGTAGCACCTGTCTGTGTTGTAGCAAGGCAGAACATGCAGCTGTGCAGGAAGGAGTTTTGAGATTGTGGAGCTGATGTCTGAATGTACCCCATATATAGGTATGTATATGTGTACATGTATATATATATATATATATATATATATATATATATATATATATATATATATATATCTACATGCATGTCCACAGATATACAGATACCCATATGTAGACATATATTTATATATATATATATATATATATATATATATATATATATATATATATATATATATATATATAAACACATATACAACATCATATATATCTACACATATATAGCTATATATCTATATGCACATGTCTACATATATACAAACACACACACATATATGTATGTAAATACATGTCCCCTATATTACCACCACAGTGCTGCATGCTATGTGCAAGGGAACAGCACACATATCAATAAACACAGATATATACAGCTGTCAGTGTCTGCAACATGCATATGCATGTCACATGTGAACCCCTTGTTGGGACCACATTGCCCTTGTCTGTGAAGTAGGGAATGGGAATATGGGGAAGTGTGGCAGGTATATTTGTGGAGGTGGCCCAGGTTGGTAGATATAGAAGACAACCTACAGGGGTGGTATATGACACATGTGGTGTGTAAACACCCGGGATGGTGTGTGTGGTCTGCAATGTGGAAGCCCCATGGGTCCCAATATGGAAACAATGGGAACAAGCCTCCCACCCACTGCTACTCACAGCAGCAGTCCATGTCCTGAAGGTGCCTGGCCTGGAGGCTGAGCAGGAGGAGCATGTGGACCCTGTAAATGTGTACTAGGTGCCTCAAGGTGATGTAGCACATCCCACATGTATCTGTGGAGCTCGCTATGGAAGAGACCCTTTGCCTGACCACAGGGGACAAGATCATGTCTGTGTGTTGCTCCCGGGGGTGACAACATCCTCTGAGGTGGTTCCACCTGAAGGTAGTGCTGGACCGGTACATGAGGAGGTTCCTGGGTGGGTCCCACATGTGATGTGGCCTGGTAACATGGGCAGATGAGTTTGGAGAGGTGGTTCTGCTGGCAAATATTCCCTAAACATGCTATTGTGTCACTGTTATAGAACATATGTGCGTAGTAATAGTCTACACAATCCCGGAACATGTTCAACAGCATGCATAGATATCCCCAATAATACAGAATGTCAGATGTGCAGCAATCACATAGCAAACATACCACAGGCATATATGGAACCATAGTGGTCCTGACAATGGCATGCAGGTAAATAGTCTGTAATAGGCCAGCAATGATAGTGTCCACACAGGGGAACATGGCTACAAACATATAGCACAAAGTATGGTACAATACAATATCTGTCCCGTGGGTAGGTAAGCTGTAGCCATACCTATTGAGTTGTGTGTACAGTTTGTTGTCACTGATATTGTGGGGGGGTGACAGAGATGTGTATTAAGAACTGTGGTAATCTTGCTGTATGAGTTGCTCAGACCTGTTTCCAGCTTTATGTCTTTCAGGCAAGATGTCACATGGATGCCTCCCAGCTTATTCAGCTGCTGAAAATAACATAGTGCTGAACTCTCTAATCTAGCACTACCCTGTCCTGTTTGGCTGGACCTCCCATGAGCAGCAGGAGTGGACCACACTCTGGAATGACCTAGTCCACAGGGTCAGTGATGTCAGACTGCACAACCGCAGTTATGAGCAGGTCCGGCATCATTGTTCTGACCTGCTTCGCAATGCCCATTGGCATGCTTCTGCAGTCAGGGGGGATCACCTCGCAATGGGGGGGCATGCCATCTATCCCCCCGACATGTGTTGAGGAGCTCCTCGCCAGCCTCGTGGCACCTGCCCATCCGCACAGCCATCAACTGCCAGACACCATTGTGGATGTGGGTGCTACCCACACACTGGCTGAGGAGTGCGCAGGTAAGGCCACAGGACACATCAGTAGATCACTGTTGCATATGCATCCACATCTGTACAGGTAGATCATGCATATCTGATATGTCATATATATATAGTTTGTTGCTGCATAGTAGTAATAAACAGATGTGCATATGTGGTAGCATTGTGGATATGTACTGTTGATGTACTCTAATGCTGCAATCACCCTGTAGCAATGCCACAGGTATGGCCACTGACTTTGCATCTCTCACCCTCTTATCTAGGTCCCTCTGGTATACCACCAAGGCAGCAGCCTATAGCGTGAGTATGGTTTAAGTTGATGCTTGCCAATACACCTGGTATGTAATGGCTATGGTATATTCCATGCACACATCTAACACACCTACCCAGAATGTATGCTGTACATGTGCACGTATTGTTGCTGTTAAATGCGCAACATCATGCTGGTGACCATGATGGGGTATTTGAAGGGTATGTCAGACACCTGCAAGATAACTAACGTCCTGTCATTGTGGAATGTGTCCACAGGGAGTAACTTAATGGTGGGAGACATGGCCTACAGTAGAGACATGTGTGAAACATCACCTGTATACAGTGCAACAACAGTGTATATACCAGTAGTACATTGGCAAGTGTTACAGATTTACACTATGGCATAACATATTACTGTGGTCCACATTATTATCTGGGACTAGGCTGTAACATGTGGTGTTCAGGTTATGGGACACTGCAAACTGACACACATGTGTAGGCCTTACTTGTCAAGCATCTGCAAAAAGGGGAGGGGATGTCAGCATGACACACCAGTGCACTGCACTAGGGAACCTAAGAATGCTAAGAATGGCTGTATCTGCACACAGTCAGGTTCTGGAACTGTGGCAGACTTTACCCTACTTCCACAGCAATAGTGACGGCAGTGTGTGAACACCAATGGATGTGCACATGAGTAGACCTTGCAATCATGCAGATTTGGGGGACATGTGTAGGTCAGACTGAACATACACTGGCAAATGCAGATGGCCCATGCTACTATACCCCTGCCAGGAATAGTGACTGTTGTAGTACACATAACAATAGGTGCAACAAACCATCATGATAAGGGTGTGCACGCATATGCACACATGGAGTGTATGCGTCACGGTCAGCAAATGCACACCTAACACATTCCGTAGACACTGCATGTGAATGTACAGGACATATGTCACATATCGGGCTCATGTACTGTTAATATATGCAGTAATGTGGTCCCATGGCAGATGAATGAAGGGTGTGTCATATCAATAAGGGTGTGTACACTCCCCATAGCCACGGTATGGTCTGACAGTTGTCAGTGTAATAGTATTGGATTGGTCATACATGGTCCGCTGATGCTAAGATCTGTAAACCAGACATCAGGCATTCACAAATGACATCTGTCCACATATCATCCCAGGTATGTGTTGCTGAAAAACATAGGGGCTGTGAGCATTAGAGCTGACATAACTGACACAGTACTACACAATCAGCAATGGGTTGTACACCTGTGAGGTTTGATGCACAGTACATGGCAGGGTGCAGAACAGACCTATAGCAATACTGTGTACATTGGTGCAGTGGTATCCAGGGGAAGGGGCATCACCCACTAACACAGCCCATTCATCACACACATGTATACTGTTACTAGCATGGATTGACTATAGCTCCACTGCATGCTGTTGTGTACCGTAGGTTATGCATGCTGACAGCTGGGTAATAGGAAGACTGTGTGTACTATCTTTGTGCAACCTCACCTGTGAGTGTGTGTGTGTGTGTGTGTGTGTGTGTGTGTGTGTGTGTGTGTGTGTGTGTGTGTGTGTGTGTGTGTGCATCAGTGGATGGTTATTTTGTCTGTAGGGTTACTGTGGGGAAGTGGAGGGAGGTTTATGCATGTAGGATGCATGTATGCATGTGTGTGTGTGTTTGTGTGGGTGTCCATGTATGCACATGTGTGATTGTGGGGTTGTTCATACAGCAGTACTTCCCTTTGGGATCGTGCATTACATGGACATGGACTGACACATGACACACCAGGAATACTTGTCATGTATGTAATCACAGGACAGCTGATAGTATAATAAGGTCTGTAGCATGAAACATGCATTGGGAGGGAAAGTAGACACCAGGTATACCCTTAATATCTCATTCAGCAGAAAGGTGACTGACAACCCACGTATGCAGCACTACAGATGCATTGGGGAATTACTAGGCAACACTAGGGAGTGTATCCATATAGTACAGTTGTCACATGATAGGTTGATTGAGCAGCATATCTGGCATGTACTTAGGAATACTTACACATGACACTCCAGTGCATGAAATTATGGAATGAACGTAGTAGCCTCTCACATATAGGGGCCATGCTCATGATGTCTGGGCATACACAGGGTGAACACTGAATGACAGCATTGAGGCCATGTAAAACCACTCCACACAGGTCAGGGAGGTAATGGAGTAACGGGTCTTGTGTTGTGATCACTTGTCTAGGCATTTAGAGGAATAATACATTAATGAGTGGTATTAATGAATGTATGTTACTAAGTGTGATGCAGGATGGGAAATGCATGGAAATAAACATGGGATTGTCTGTAAAGTCAAGTAAAGGTAGGTAGGTATTAAGGTGGTGTGTGTGTGTGTGTGTGTGTGTGTGTGTGTGTGTGTGTGTGTGTGTGTGTGTGTGTGTGTGTGTGTGTGTGTGTACTGTTCTGCAATGCTGTACAGGTCTTAAAGTGCGTTTCTTGTTTTCCCCCACAAGTGGCACCATGGGTCAGGGTCCCTCCTGCATAAAATCTGATGTTGGTGTCCATACAGACACCGAAGATGATGATAGTACTGTTGAGGCACAGGTGGGGTCATCAGGGGCCAAAACAGCACCATCATTTGACATCCCCCTTTTAGCCACCCCAACCCTTCACACAGTTTCTGTGCCTATACATACCCCATCACCAGTGACCATAGCGGACGGACAGCTGGCTGCTGGGGGCAGTGCACAGGACAGTGTGGTATCCATGCCTACTGTGTCTGTTCACAGCAGGCATAGCCAGATGTCCAGCAGGGCACCACATAGGCAGATGTCCCAGGGTGCTTGTGGTAGGGCCGCTGGTCATCATGCCCCTGGCAAACGCACCACAACTTGTACCATCAGGTTCATGTTTCAGGCTATCATGGGGCACAAGCACATATGGAGCTGTACACCAGACATGGCCTAAGGCTGCAGAAAGTTGCTCTCACATCTGCAAGTGACAACTTCCATGAACTGTCTGGTGCCCTCCATGCTTATACCGAGTTCATGGATAGATGGTTTGGTGAGATGATGGGCCTCATTGACCATGGTTTGTCCATGCTTGAACATGTGGTGGGAGTGCGGCAATGGCCATGTGGACGTAGGCCAGCAACACCAACAGCTGGCGGTCAACATGGACATGCTAGGATGCCAAGGTGCTCCTGTAGTGGCAGTACCTGCCCCAGCACTGCAGGGGGGGCAGTATCCACACCACACCACAGCAGACCACACGCACATGGTCCTGGTTCCAGCGGACATCTGTCATCAGGGGAGAGTAGCACATCAAGGCCTGTACCTGGATGTGCCCAGTCGAACCCCTGGCAGGCACAGTCCACGTGTCCATGGCCAGAGGCAGTGAACTGCACACCCTGCCAGGTATGGTCTGCAGCTGTTCATAAACACCTGTATAGGGCAGCCATATGGTAGAGCTGTGTGCATGCATACCCACACACTCTACAAACTCACCTAGGTCAACCCCATACCTACATACACCACATCACCATGCCCACTTCAAGTCATTACACCTCTCACCCACACACATGCTGTCAAATGTATGGCCCACACTTGGCCTTTGGCAAACCAACAACACACCCTGTGCATATGATGATACCTGTGCCACATCTCTGTCATCCATAACATCGATGCAGAGGACAGGCTTAAATGGTTCTGATGGATACGGTGACTGTACTATGGTGTAATATAGTACTGCAGTGTAACATGTTGTCAGGATTAATGTTTAATGCATACATGTCAGGTAGTGCAGTCGTCCAGCGATGATGCATTATAGATGTTAGTAACACTGGTTGATTGTGGTCTCCATAATGTTGTCCATTTGTGTTGTAGGTGTACATGCATCAGCAGGAGGATGGTCTGCAGTCATATTCCACAAGGGGTATGGCACTGTGGTGACACCATGGCTGTGGCATATCTGGGGTATATTTGAACACATGTCAAAGGTTTGTATAACAGTTATTGCCTGTGCCACATGGACAGATGACCCGCTGAGAAGTGTATAATCTGCAACCTGATGTAGACCCATCCACATATGTGCACACTCTTATTTGGCAACACTGGGACTAGACCCCTACCTAGGTATGTAGTGCTACTGAAGTGTGTGGTTTTCATTGCACACACCACACAGTGTTTAGGGTGAGGTGTGTTCCAGGTTACATGTTACATGCAGAACATCCCCAGACATGTACAGTATGCTAATATTGGATGGAATGGTTGTATATGGACAATACACAGTGTGACATACCATCATATACACATTAACAGAAACATAACAGGCAGACACACATCCAAGAGACCTGGGCATATCTGTGCTAACTAACTTGACCTTGTGTCCAATGTGTTACAGGCAGGCTGCACACAGCACATGCATAACTGGGCTGGATTGTGGTATCAGGCACCTGTATGGTTAATGATGACAGTGGTCACCAGAAAGTGGTACATGGGACATATACCGGTTGTACCTTGGTGTAATGACAGTGTACACAGCACCCACATCCCCCAGTGAATATTGTACTCCCTGAAACCCATGATGACACTTTGACATACCAACCATCACACATTGCCCACGGCTGTGATACAACCCATTGTATATCCCAACAGTGGCACTACAGGGGTGTGCATCTAATGCACATGGCACAGGCATAGTAGGGTGTTGCATTGTCATGCCTCACCTATGGGCAGCAGCAACACTATCTGTACTACTGTGTGGCAATGGGTATTGTAATAGGAGTATGTGACCTCAGAATGCTGTACCCTATAGATATACAGACATGCACACATACACACACTTGCCAGAACTCAATGGGTATCCCATGCCTATCAACACATTTGTATAGCACTGTTGTGCTGGTACTGCAAGGCTCGTGTAGCCGGTAGGAAGATGAGCGTAACAGGGTACATGTAATGTCCCATACAGCAGCAGCCACAACTGTCTATGGCAATGGGTGTTGTGGTGGCTGTGAAGGCCCACATGGAATTCTCAAGTACAGGTGTACTAACACACAGACACTGCTATCCTCAGTAATGCACACGTATATATGTGTCAGTACTGGAGTGCATCGCTATAGGTTGTCATAGCTGTGTACCTTGCTATTGTCTATGGAGAGATGGGTTGTGTAGGGGATGTGTGTACAGTGGTATCCTGCCATCTGCCATCTGCCAGCAGGAAATCTATTGACAGACACCACTGTGGTAACCCTCAGGGTGAGAGTGACATGCATCAGCCAATCCTATGGGTGCCTCCTGCACATGGCCACTGAGGTGATCAAGATGACATGTATGCAACATGTATAACAACACATGGTTAGTGTCTGTGATAGAGACCTGCACCCAAGCATGTTCTGTTGACTGTGGTAGTGCAGTGGAGGTACCTGTGGCATGCGGTGCGTACACTGTGTTTTCTCCTATATTTGCCAGTTTTTACACAGCTGAGCAGACATGTCAGTGTCACTCAAGCATAGGTTGCCCGGGGGCAGAGCCTGAATGGCTAACTGAAAGCAGCAATATTTTAGAGCTCCATATAACTAGTTAAGTAAGAGAGGAAAAAATATTATTTTTTTTTCTTCAAAGTATAAAATCCTATAGATAAAGGTCTAGTTTACATAATTAGAAACTTTAGTGAAGTTTTACAAATAATTTCCTGTCAAAAAGCTTGGAGATATATTCACTTGTTAAAATGAGCAACTCAAGGAATTCTCACCAGGATGCTGCCTTAAAGAAGGAACTACAACGGATGATATCTACCCTGCAGGAGCTGTCTTTAAAGATAGATGATTTTAAAGAGAACTTAGAAAATCTTAAAACAAGCAGTCAAAAACAGGCTGACACTCTCAAGGAAATGCTACAGCAACACCAGACAAGGATAACAGGAATAGAGGTTTCACTAAATGACTTAGAAAGCAGACTTAAGGCAGAGGAAACACAGAAAGAACTGCTTCTTAAGCAAAACACTTGGTTAATAAAGTAGATGACTTGGAAAATAGGGAGAGGAGAAATAACATCAGGATATTCGGATTACCTGAAAACACAGAAGGTGAGGATATTATTTCCCTTTTATCAAACTGGATTCATGACTTTTTACATTTAAAAGAAGCACTTTCCTTTGGCATTCAAAGGGTGCACAGAGCTCTTGGGAAACCTGCCACTATCCCAAACTCTCCTCCTAGGTCAATAATTATCAAATTTCTTTCATACATGGACAATGAACTGATTTTAAGATCTGCTTGGAGGAAGGCACCTCTAAAATATAAACAGAGCCTGATAAGATTTGATAACGACTATTCATCTAGAATAATGGAACAAAGGATAAAGTGTGACCAATGATAACATTTCTGAAACAAAATAACATCAAGGCACAACTTGCATATCCAGCTATGATAAGAATACTGTATGCCAATGCGATTAGGTCTTTTAATGACTTAAAGGAAGCATCTTCATTTATTAAAAATAATAATGTGATTACTTTACCAGAAGATATGGATTGGATGTCACCTTCTCTCAAGAGAACAAAAGAAAAAATGTCTGGACAGATGTAAAAAAAAACAAGCAAAAACTGATACTGTTACAGCCAAATCTCTCAAAGCATCTACTATGATATGAATTGTTTTAACATTACTTTAAAGGACCAATTTTACTGCTTGGAATTTTAAAACAAAGGTAACTAACTACTGGAATCTGTATCTATATTTTTTGAAAATAGATGACACATGAGAGTTTTCACATTACCTCAGGTATGTAAAACAGGGTACTTTTCTTTCACAGAAGGAGGGTTATATATCACATAAAATATTTACATTGTTAATCAACATACATAGTATATGTGTATTTTCTCTTAATTTTCTCTTTTCTTTCTCTCTCTCTTCTCTCTTTTCTCATTATTTATTTTAACTGCATCTTGTCTCCCTTTCTAAATTCTCTCCTATTTATGACACTAATATAGTCTGTATATATTTAATAACTCACTACCTATACAATGATAAATACTAGTTTAAAATAATCTAGTTATAAGATAGACTAATTGGAAAACTGAACTTAATTAATTATTACAATATTTATTAGTTTAATGATAGATACTGTTATGCTTACTGGGTTTGAGGACATGTTCCTGATTAACTCTGAAATGTTCTGTTTATGTACATATGTCCTTTGAATTATTTCCTTTTAGTATTAGCAACTATATATATATATATATATATATATACATATATATATATATATATACACATATATATATATATATATATATACATATATATATATATATATATATATATATATATATATATATATATATATATATATATAGGAGGGAAAATGTACTGTTGGTTAAGAGAAGTGAAGCTTTCTTAACATTCTATTTGCCTCATGAACTATTTCAGTTTTTTTTTTATCATACACTGATCAGAAAAAAGAAGTTATGTCTTACAATAATATTCCATCTGTGTTATAGATCTTTATTCATTTATTACAGATAGGACCTCGATTCCATCTTCTGAATCAATACGGCTGTTTTCCAGCTCGCACAAGCGAAAAACTCTCAGCTAAGAGCCTACCCACAATGCTCCTCTCCTAGATACTCCAGATCGAGTTTGCCCACCCTAGATAAAAGATGTCGTAATAGGAAAAAAGGTAGGAGGATCTGTCTGAGCAAATACTCTAACCAGGAGTTCCTAAAGTCCACCAGGAATCCAGGCAGGGGGAAGGAAGGCAGGAAGTAATAAATGAACAAAGATCTACAACACAGATGGAACATTATGGTAAGACATAACTTCTTTATCTGATGTTGTAAATCTTTGTTCATACATTACAGATAGGACCGAGTCCCCAGCTACTTGAGTCCAGAGTGGCCCTAAGGAAGGATATTCCTGAGCACCATAGAACCAAAAGATGCTCGTCCCCTGGAGGCCAAATCCAATTTGTCATGAGATATGAAGGTATGAGGTCTTGCCCAAGTGACTGCTGTGCATATATAATCCATAGAGGCTCTGAAATGAAAAGCTACAGAAGTAGCCATAGATCTGGTAGAATGAGCCTTTATTCTGGAAGGTAAGAGTAACTTATTCTGTTGGTAGATAAAGGTAATGACGTTTCTAAGCCAAGAGGATAAAGTCACTTTGGAAACAGGTTTACCCAATCTGGGACCTGCAAAAGCCACAAACGATTGGTCTGTTTTCCTGAAAGATTTAGTCCTGTCCAAATAATAATGAAGCTGCCGGTGCACATCAAGGGTGTGCAAAAGGTACTCCCCTCTAATAAACTGCCTTGGGAAGAAAACTGGCAGTTCAATAGATTGGTTAATAGAAAAGCCAGAAATGACCTTGAGCAAGAAAGAAGGATCAGTACGAAGGGACACCCTATCTGTGTGGAAGATCAAGTAAGGACTCTTGACACTCAAAGCCTGCAGCTCAGATACTCTTTTTGCTGAGTGAGTACTACTAGAAATATAGTTTTCCATAACAAAAATTTCAAATCACATGAATCAAAGGGCTTGAAGGGAGAGCCTGTGAGAGACTGAAACACCAGAGTCAAGTCCCAGGGTTCTAAGGGAGGCTTGACTGGAGGTTTAACATGTAATACTCCCTTCAAAAAGGTCTTGCATAGGTGGTGTGACATAATTGAAGAATTATCAAGACCATTATGAAAATTGGTGACAGCTACTAAACGTACAGTGATCGTTGAAGCTGAGGCTCCTGCATGTAGAAGAGTAGTCAGGTATTGTAGAATATTTTGAATACGCATAGAAAAAGTGTCTAAGTTCTGGTCTTTAGCCAAAATAGAGAACCTAGTCCATTTACTAGAATAAACCTTTCTAGTGGAAGGTTTGTGTGAGGCCAGAAGAATTTCAGGAAGAGGAGATGGGATGTCAGGTAGCCTGGCAATAATTGGAAGTGGAGTAACCAAGCTGTGAGCTTGAGACTGTGCAGGTTCAGATGAATCAATCCCTGAGGATGGGATAACAGGTCCTGGGAATGATCCAGGATCCATGGGCTGTGAATCAGATGAGGCCATAGAAATGGGAGCTAGACTTGACGTGACCAGTAGGGAACAATGAGGATCACTTTGCTTTTCAACCTCCGAGCTTTCTAGAGAAATCTCGAATGAGGGGAAATGGGGGAAAGGCATACAGAAGACCCAGAGGCCAATCGTGAGTTAGAGCATCCCTAGGTGATTCCTCCTGAGGGGGATCAAGACAAAATAGCTCCTGCATTTGTAGTTCAGAGGGAAGTGATCTGGTCGTAGCAAGGCTTGCCCCAATGTTGGAAGATCCGATCTGCTATTACAGGGTTGAGGGACCACTCATGAGGCATAAGGATGTTCCTGCTCAGATTGTCCGCAATAAGGTTGGAACTCCCAGGACTATTCATTGATATAAGAAAGCGATTGGAAGCTAGAACCCAGTGCCAAATCATCATGGCTTCCCGACACAGGGGGTAAGATCTGGTTCCACCTTGCTTGTTGATATACCAGACAACTGACATGTTGTCTGACTGAATTGCAGTGGTCCCCATGGGTAGGGATGCATGGAACACTTGCAATGCTAAGAAAACTGCCCTCAGTTCCTGGACATTTATGTGCACGTTGACCTTGATGGGGGTCCAGGTGCCTTGGACAGTCTTTCCCTGAAAATGCCCCCCCCCCCATCCTAACAGTGAAGCGTCCATGGTCACTGTGGACATGGGACGGGGAAGACAAAATTGTTGACACCAAAGATTCTTTTGTGGCTCCATCCACCACAGCATTTCTTCCCTGCTACAGTTTGTAAGGCGTATCATGTGGTTGAGTGGGTGAGTTAACAATGACCATTGTGCAGACATGAGCCACTGCAGGATTCTCATGTGCAGTCTCACCAGTGGTACTAAAGTAATGGCAGCTGCCATGGAGCCCAAGAGTTGCAGTACAAGACGTGCTGGTAAGAATGTGTAAGGAAGAAGGTCATGAACTTGGTGTCTTATTTTCAAATGCCTGTGAGGTGGGAGAGAAGCTTGACAGGATGTTGTGTCGAAGACCACTCCAATAAATTCCAGTGTGTCTTCATTGGGGAAATCTGAGATTTGTCTTTGTTGATTGTAATCCCCAAATGGAGAGCGAGACCTTGAATGTAAGAGAGGCTGTGAACTAGGAGATTCCTGGTCAGAGCATTTGGTGAACACTCAGGGGGCTGTCGAGAGACCGAATGGCAGTGTCCTGAAATGGTAGTGATTGGGTCCCAGCCAGAAGTGGAGAAACCTCCGGGAGCGGTGATCCATCTTTATGTGGTAGTATGCATCCTGTAGGTATATAGAGCACATTCAATTGTCCCTCGCTAAGGGAAGAATGGACTCTACTGTGACCATCTGAAATTTTTAAGGTTAGATAAATTTGTTCAGTAGGCTGAGATCCAGGATTGATCTTCAGTCCCTTGTCTTTTTTGGCACCAAAAAGAACCTCGAGTAAAACCCAGATCCTGCCTGTTCTGGTGGGACTGGTTGGATGACTCTTTTTCTTAGCAGTTTTTCTACTTTTAAGGCTGCTAATTCCCTCTGATTGGGTGGTACATCGGGAATTCATTTGATGGGTCTGGGAGTTAAGTTGCATGGTATTTGGTAGCCTCTGGATATTATTCTCTGCACCAAACATTGGCAGTAATAAGATGCCAGGCTGGTAGATGCAGAGAAAAACGACCCCCAACTGCTTCCAGAGGAAAGCAATTGGGCCACTGCTCAGGAGCACTGGTAGGGTATGCCAGAGAAAGAATCTCTGGCTCCCTGGTTACGCAGACCCCCTCTACCCCAAAAGGGTCATCTTCCATATAAGTTGCCCCCTCTGCCCCAGAGGGATTGTTCACCACGAGTGTCACGAAAGGATCCTTGGGATTTCTTGAACCATATCTTTCCTCCCTTCTGGTTCCTGGAGTAGGACCTTTAGGGGTTGGAAAAGCATATGCCCACAGCAAACAAGGTCTTTCCATCTTTCTCACTATGTGCAAGTGTGTCTCGTACCTTGGTTCCAAAAAGTGCAGATTTGTCAACAGGTGCATTGACAAAGGAAGATTTAAAGGGGTCTGCAAAGTCATACAATTGCATCCAAGCATTATGTCTCATGACAACACAAGATGCGGCAGCTTGAGCTGCCCCCTTGGTGGTGTGAGATATCAGACGCGTCAAGGAGTTTGAGATGGATTCAAGGGTAGCTAGCTGCAAGGTGACTGTGTCATGCATTTCATCAGGCAGTACCCCCACCAAAGAGGAAGGCATTTCAGAAATTAGGTCTTTTTGGAGTCGAGTAAAGTGTGCCAGATAATTCAGCGACCGAATGGCAAAGGTCACTGATGCATAGGTCCACTTCTCTAATCTGTCCATGGTCCAGGACTCCCTGTTTGGAGGATGGACAGTGGAACTATATTCTGCTAGTTCCCTCTTTGTGGCCACCACCATGACCATAGAATCAACTGTCAGGTGCTTGGACCAATGGGGCTGGTCTTCAGGTGTAGATAAAATTTTGTACGGCCTCCAGGTGACAGGTTTTACATTGTCCAGGGCCTTCTAGGCACACTGCACAATTAGTTTAACAAGATCATCTGCTGGTGGGGGGTCACCCAGGAAGTAGATGGCCAGGCAAGAAAGGCCTGCAGAAACACCGATTCCTCAGAAGAAGGGTTAGAGTACTTCCATTCCCCCCACTGTTTGAGGATTTCAAGAATGTCTCTGAATGAGATGTCATCTGGGGGAGAACATAGGGACCCTTCTCCCTCATCACAATCAGTGTGTTCTGTGATAGATTCCTCCGGGGAGTCAAGGTGCTTCCTTTTGCACCATTTATTCTGGGATGGCTCTCCAGTCGGATCTTGGAGGACTCCGGAGAAGGGGTTCCCTTCACAGGGGGTTCTTGTGACTCCTGTGCTCGGGGACGCAACATAACAGGTTGGGAGAGAAGCATGCTAGGGGAGGTTTCTGATACTGGTGTCCTAGGTGCTGGCTGTGAGCCTTTGGAATGAAGGACCCTTTCCATCACCTGTACAGCAGCCCCACTCAAGCCCACCTCCAGTTGAGGGGTTCCGAGAGAACTGGAAGCCTGCGGAGCCGTGGACATAAACAATGCCAGCGAGAAAATAGGTGCCAGATTAGGTACCAAGGTACGGATTGTCCAAGCATTGCTCCGAGAAAGCATCGGCTCCAGCGTAGCTGATGCAGCAAGGGTGGTTGGTGCCAATAGGGGAGACACTGCTGTCAGAGCCAAGACAGTATGTACAGAAGCAGACATCAGTACCGGGAACAGGGTGGATGCTGGAGGAGGATAAGCAGGGGAAGATGAGGTAAAAGATTCCGAGCCAGGAGGGATGGAAGGTCTAGCTGGAATGGGCAATCCCTAGCAGCCAGAAGCTGGTCCACAACCCGCACTAGGTCTAGTTCAGAAAAACTCCTAGTGGATCTAAATGAGGCTGCTGAAGGGGAATTAGATCTTTCTAGAAATGGACTAAACCTTTGCCCCAAGAAAGGGTCATAAGTTGGAGAATATCTTGTCCTTGGCAGGTATTCAAATTTTGGAGCTGATGGAGCTGAAGAAACTGTCGGCACCATGGCTGAGGATGGTGCCAAGGCATGTACAGACATTGAAGCTGAGGAAACAGTCAACACCATGGACAGCTATGGTGCCAAGGTATGTACAGTCATCAGAGCCCATGGAGCCAAGGACACTGTTGGCACCGTGGACAGGGATGATGCTGAGGCATGTACAGTAGTCAGAGCCAATGTGGGAACCAAGGACGGCACCGAAGTCAGTGGTGCCATGGTTGGAACCAAAATAGGAGTGAATACTATGGTTGGCACAGAGGGAGAGGACACAGATCCTGGTGCCAAGGAGGTCTGCGCTGAGGACGCCGACGAAGCACGGAGCTGACTTGGTTCCATAACTGATGGAGATGCAGGAACTGAGTGACTCTGTTTTTCCTTATATTTTTTGGTCTTAGGAGGGGGTGAGACCTCTGACCCAGCTAGAGCCTCCGAGGAAGGTGTCTTGAGTAAACCTTTTAAAATAAGTTTATTCTCACATTCTGCTAGTGTCCGAATACTAAAACTAGCACAAATGTCACAATCAGCTTTAATATGATCCACGCCCAAATAGTAGACAAAACTGACATGTGTATTTGAGTTAGGCATCTTACGTCCACACTTGTCACACTGTTTAAAACCCAACTTAGCTTTGTCTGGCATGGTAAGGAAACAATGCTATCCTATAGAAAAAATAAGGAAGAAAAATACCAGTGATGTTATGTTAAGAAATACCACTAGTAAAAAGGGAAGGCCTGTCAAAGATAGGAGAGAAGGACAGTAACAAAAAGGTTAAAAAATAAAATTACCAAGGAAACGGGTAGGAAATAGGCCTAGGTTATAGGCGACAGTGAGAAAAGGCTAACTTGACTAAAAATTTAGTAATTTAGAAGAAAAACTGTCATAAAAACAATTTACTACTTAGCTTTGAGAAAGATGGCTAACACGTCTGATTAGGAATGTGGCAAACGAGATCTGTAGTATCTAGGAGAGGGGCATTGTGGGTAGGTTCTTAGCTGAGAGTTTTTGGCTTGCGTGTGCTGGAAAATGTCCATATCGGTTCCGAGGATGGACCTGAGGTCCTATCTGTAATGTATGAACAAAGATTTACAACATCAGATCTGCTATATTTGCATTGCCATAGCAACAGTAAACAATTGCTGAAGTTTCTAAGGGCACTGTGAACCTACAAAGTGCATTTAGCCTCGCAGATAAAAATAACTAGAAAAAGTAATGTTTAATTATTAAAATGAAATGCAGCCTAAGCATGGTATAAGACTGTTTGTAAATATTTTATGATTTACCCACATCGGACTACACATAAGGTTACCACCTGTCCCACTTTACGAGGGACAGTCCCTCTTTGGGCAGTTGTGTCCTGCAAAAAAATTGTAAAAATGGCAAATTATTTCCTATATTTTAAGTAATAGTTACATAAAACAGTTATTCTGTATCTGAAACACCTAAATGTTATAAGAAACAGAATAAGCAACTAAAATGCTACAAGAATAAGCTTTTATTTAGGCAAAAAAGTGAAGTTCTGTCCCTTGTATTGGCCGTGGGTATGTTTTGACCTGCAAATTCTCATGCTTGTACCACAAATGTCCCACTTTGGGCATTTGAAAAGGTGATAACAGTAACTACATATTCCTGGAAACACAACTGAAATGTTCCCAAACTACATGTACAATTAAATGTAGCCGCTTGATTAAAAAGTATTACTCAGTTTAACATGCTGACTCCACAAGCTGTCTGCACTGTAAAAGTTACATTTTATATGTTACTTGAAATTGACAGTCTCTAGAGCACACAAAAAGATACATATTACTTTTTGCAACATGTTATCTTTGCAGTTACCTCACACTCTGTACAAACCCATTTGGCAATTGACAGCTATTCATTTCAAATATCATTTTAAAGATTAAAGATCAGGTGGTGTGAATGCTGGCAGGATGCTGCTTACAGCTAGGGACACACCTGCATGGGACACCTGCCCTGCATGCTGCATTCTTTCACTATTGCCATACACAAGCGGGGGTCATATTGTACCCATTCCCAACAGCAGGGCTAAGGCTGGAGAGGTACCTGTGGGTGGTATTTCGGTGAGCTGGGTGCATGTGTGCTATGGACACTACTTGCATTTGACTCACAGATATGCATGGAGCATTCCAGTTATGCTGACTTGTGCAGGGACATCAGCCATTTCCCAATACATCAGTCCTATCACCTTTGTGATCTGCAAGTGTTCGGCCACACGACATCGGTATTCCTTACTACATGCCCAGATAATCTGATGCATACCTGTATGTACAATATCTAGCTGAACAGTTATGCCATGTCCATCTTTCAAATGGTGACACATATTACCACCATACATTTACAGTGGCTTACTGCTAGCATGTGTTATATTGGGGAGCATTGTTTTTGGCACTGCAGTCTTGAGGACTTGGACCTGTCATCGGCAGTAGTGGGCAATGGTCACCAAATCAAACCTCAACATGCATACATACTGACCACTCTCACACAATATGAAACACACACCAACCTAACACACGCATACCTGCATATTGTACAAATACTACAGTCTATCCTGCTATCTTGGCCACCTCAGGTCATCTGTGCTCCACTGGTATTATACCTACACATACATGTTACTACATGTCTACATCGGATTGGAGGGGTGCACACCTGACTGTTACTACATTTCTACATAGGATTGGGGGGCACACCTGACTGTTACTACATTTCTAAATAGCATTGGAGGACACACCTAACTGTTACTACATTTCTACTTAGGATTGGGGGGCCCACCTGACTGTTACAACGTGTCTACATCAGACTCATGGAGACACACCAGACTGTTACTACATTTCTACATAGGATTGGGGTGGGGAACACCTGACTGTTTCTAAATTTCTACATAGGATAAAGGGGGCACACCTGCATTTCTACACAGGATTGGGGAGGCACACCTCACTGTTTCTACATTTATACACAGGATTAGGGGAGGGGGGGCACACCTGACTGTTTCTACATTTCTACACAGGATTGTGGGGGGCACACCTGACTGTTTCTACATTTCTACATAGGATTGGGTGGGCACACCTGACACTTGTACACATTTGCTATGACTGTACTGGTATGTCAGGTACTCCATTTCATTCTGTATTCTAACCTATCATGCTGACTAGAGGCATATCAGTGTACTACAGGTCTTAGGTTTGATTGACCTACATATCAGTTTCTGACATCCTACCATTCAGAACTAACATCCCATTGCCCGACCTGATGTAGTCTGTCTGTGTAGGCCTGGGGTGGGGGTTACCCATAGGCATAATTCAGAGGCCTTAGCACAGCCATTGTTTGTGTTTGTCTACACCTGTCCTGCTGGCTGAGACTGTTGTTGGGTATGTGAACCTCCCTGACTGGCATGTGTGTATCATATGGACTCACATGTGGCCCAGCACATTTCCTGGAGTGGGTTTTGTCACCATATGTAGTACAGGCTACTATGGTGACACCAGTATTTGTTACAGATCTCATACTGCCACTATAGGTGTCTACTATTTGCTGGCATCCCATTCAGCCACCTGATTCCCTTGCATGCTCACATACATACCATAGATACCAGTAACAACACATGCTACTCCATTTAGCAATTTGTTAAGGAGAGTGACTTACCTTGTGGGTGTGCCAGTATTGAGGATGGTGCTGGAGGGCTGCTTATGTCAGATGCACATAGTACACTCCCTATACATGGTTGAGCACATGTAGTGTCATGTTTGGCATCCCTTTTACCGTATGTGCAAGTCAGAGAGAGGTATCATTCCCTGGGTCCCTACTGTGTCAGTGTATGTGCTATGCATTGCCTCTTTTCCAAGGCCAGGGCATACTGGGCACACCTCCATCTGCCTACTGGGGCAGGCTCAGGTTGTTCCTCCTCCTCGTCACTCTGTGCCTGTGCAGGCCTTGGCATTGTTGGGGGGCTGTGTGGCCCTGCCCCATGCTGTTCCTGCTGCAGCTGTTTCCACAGGATCATATTGTGTAGCATGGCACATACAATGACAATTTGAGTAAATGTAGCTGGTGAGTTCTGCAAGGATGAACCAGATGCATCCAGGCACTGGAACTGTGACTTGTGCATCCAAACACACACTCTATTGTAATTCTGGTCTGTGTATGTGCCTCATTATGGAGTTCTTGTTCGGGTTTGTGTGCATTTCTGATGGGTGTCATCAGCCACGGCTCCAGTGAATAACCAGCGTCCCCCACTAGGTGACCGCAAGGGATGTCCCTTTGGCAATTCTCTGGAACAGCTGCATCAGATGCCAGATGTGGGAATCGTGATAGCTTCCAGGGCAGCCAGCACACACATTCATTATAATGCCATGGACATCACACACAACCTGGCAGTTGATGGAGGGGAAGCCCTTCCGGTTGATGTAAACCCTTCCCCGCTCACTGGGTGGTGCTTTGATGCATATGTGCATGCCGTCTATAGCACCCACTACCTCAGGCTATTCTGCTATTTGGTGGAAGAGACACATATTGCTGGCCTACACCTAACGGGTGTTGAGGAAATATACATGCTCACCGGCATATGCTGATGTAGCACCAAGCTATTTCTGCTCTTATATTGTTGGGTGCTGACTAGCATTAAGGGAAAATCTGGGATTCAGTATCATTCCCCTCATTTGCATAGGATTGCCTGCTGATGCATAGTTACAGGTCCCACACTGAGCCTCCCCCTTAGCAACCACTATTCACTGGCCATGTTGTCTTCCACCTGTCATTGACTATAATGGCAAAATAGGGATTTTGGTTAGAATGCTTATTTTATTTTTTTTTTATTTTTTGCCCAATCCCGTTTGAAAGCCACTGCCCTACACTTAAACAGCCGAGATCGGCTAAAAAATAAAAGTTGATTTTTTTTTAAATTTTTGCAACTGTTTTCCATGCCAGTGGCCATATATTTGGCTATTGGCATGCTTTCTACATAATATCCACCTTTTATTTGGAGCTGTCATGGCTTCGTTTTGTAGTTTGCAGAAATGCACGTGGTTAATAAACAAGTACATTTCTGCAGATTACACTAGTCCTGCACGGCCGGCTTCCAGCTTTCTGGATCGCAAATTCACCTTATTTGCATGGATTTCACCTGCAAATGGAGGAATTGCATACAGGAGCTGAGTCCTTGCAGGACTAGTTCAGGAGCGCTTGTGCACATCCCTACAGCTTATTCCAGAATCGCACAGCAGACATATTGCCTGCTGGAGCTCCTGCACTAGTCCTGCACACCGTGCAGGGATTGCTGAATCTGGCAGATAGTCTTTTTCCCTTTTAGTCTTTTTTATCATATCCCAAAATTTATCATTCAGCTTTATTACTAATCTCTCATCTTTTTCATTTTTCTTCTTTAACACTTTGTACACATTTAAATGAAGCAGCATATACCACTGGGTTCATTAACTCTAAACTTCTTTCCTCTTTATATACCTACAAAACTCCTCTTTTTACTGGGTTTAATATTGGACCTCATATAAATGAAAACATTCCCCCGGATTTACTAATCTTCCGTGCAGGACTAGTCTAGTCCTGCACGGAAGCGGCAGTTTAGGAGGAGGATGGCAGCGCGCATGCATGTTAATGAAGGCGCGCTGCCTGAACTCTAATCCTACATGGAGCATGTACGAGTGTAGGGGCATGTCTGAGAGCAGAGCTCTCAGAATAAACATGCCCCTGCAAAGTAGAATAGCAGAAAGTGTAAATGAATGAGTGAGACCACTCATATGTGTCCGCATATCCCCACCAACAGTCCCCCATGTGTACAACAGTAACAGGACATAAAAATAAAAATAAGTAATCCCTTTATTTATTTTTAAAACTCTGAGTACAGCTAATCGTAGGTGCGTTGGTATGCCCATCACTTTGCTATGGTTAAAGCAGCTTAAAATACTGAAGAGGATAACAAGGAAGATATATGCAAATGAAGCAGCACAGCAATAGTGTAGTGGTCAGAGCATCCGCCTAATGAGCAGCGCATACCATTTTCCATGTGAAATCTGTATACGAACATTTATTTACATTTTATTGCTGTATAACCTACTAAATAACATTTAAATGTGAACTGGAGTACTGCATTAAATGCACATTTGAAGATTCAGTACCATAATGAATAAGTCAGCAGTAAGCAGGCTTAAGCACAGACAAGCAGTAGTAAGCATATGCAAGCACCAGTAAGTGTGTACAAGTGCGTTTGCACAGGGTGAAGCACGGCCGACACAGATTAAGCAAAGGAGAAGCTAACTGGGTGTAAGACACTGTGACCAGAAGCCAGCAGTGCTTACCTCTGCGCAAACCCACTTACAGCCACTTGAAAGTGCCTTAAGCACACTGTGTCCAATGGCCGGTGTTCTGCCCAGCAACAAAACAAACAGCTTCTGCAAGGCAGGAACCCAGGACCATGAATACCATACACGAAACAATTTACCACTAAGACATGCCTGATATGCAGAAATTGTATGTTGTCAGAAACATAACCCCAGCTCAGTCAAGCAACAGTACAGAGAATGTATACCTTCAGCTAGATGGGTGTGTGTGTACAAATATATCACTATCCAAATGGATACAACATATTTAAAGATGTAGTCACATATATATATACATATATATAAATGTCCAGAGATATATACATATATATACAAATATATGAACAGATATACATGCAAATGCTGAAAACTACACATATATGTCAACATCTGTATGTCCACATATACACATTAAGTGACATATGTACGCAGATATATGTCTCCGGAGGTATATTCCAACATAGTAAGAAATATATAAGCAAATATATATACCCACAGAAGTATATATGGCCAGACATCTGTAGATACCAATGGTAGATGAACAGAAACATATATGTCCACATGCACCGTCAATGGGCCTGAGAAGCCCCAAACAATATACGTCATGTACGAATTTGCATATCCCCCCATCCAGCCAAACAGGTCCGCCCTGCAATACACTACCAAGCTCATAGTATTGTACATCTGTCATTGAATTAGGGAATTAAATTAGCCCTCTGTTATGTGTCACATGTCGACATCACTTACCCCGCTCCCCCACCCACTAGATGGGCCGAGCAGTACAGGCCCATCCAACCCAGGCCATCCCCAACCCATACATGTATAACCCACAGTACTGCTACACCCCACATGCAGCACACACGTAGCCACCATCCCTACCCATGTTACCGGCCCATAGCTACCACACCACAACACATTGCCCCACCCACCCACCCCCATCGGGACCCATCCCGTATGATGTTCCAACCCAAGTATCCAAGGTGTGGCACACGCCATAGACCATGCACATAGTCAGGGGTACCTATGTAACCCTGGCTGTAGACAAAGGTTGAATTCCCAATGTGTGGGTTGTCCCGCATGGGATGAATGTATTCCTGGTACTAACAATAGATGTCATGTGTGACTCTATGTACACTAATGGATTTAGTTGTAGGTATCACAAAGCATATGTGGCACACAAGGTTGGTCGGTATGCACACGAAACACAGTATCCAGCAATACCAGTCAACATTATAGGTTATGTAGCTAAATATTTAGAGGTATATGTGTTTTTATAAATACCCATAACTATATAGATATATACCGCCCCCTCTCTGTAGTACAAATGTATACATACATACATAGATAGACATATAAATAAATACCCACATATACATATATACATATGCAGACACCCATAAATCCACATGTCGTTAGCTATATATAAATATTTATATATATATGTATATATATATATATATATATATATATGTATATATATATATATATATATATATATATATATATATATATATATATATATATATATATATATATATATATATATATATATATATATATATATATATATATATATATATATATATATACATATATATAGATATATATATATACAGCAATATATATATATATATATATATATATATATATATATATATATATATATATATGTATGCAGACATATACATATATATATATATATATGTATATAGACATATATATATCTATATATATATATATATATATATATATATATATATATATATATATATATATATATATATATATATATATATATATATATCTATATGGGTCTACCTGACAATGCCGAAAGCTGACAACGCCGATGATGAGAACACCGACACCAGAAGATCGAAAACTGAGATGACCGACGGATGAAAACCCCAACGCTGAGAACACCGACATGTGAAAAGGCTGTGTAAGTATGCGGTAGTGACGGACGTTAGGGTTAGGGTGCGAGTAAGGTAAGTGTGTGATATTGACAGACTCTAGGGATAGGGGTGTGTTAAGTGAGTTAGGGTTAGGGCGTGGGTTAGGTGAGTGCGCGATAGTGACAGTCTTTAGGGTTAGGGGCGGGTTAAGTGAGTTAGGGTTAGGGCACGGGTTAGGTGGGTTTGCAATAGTGACAGTCTTTAGGGTTAGGGGCGGGTTAAGTGAGTTAGGGTTAGGGCGCGGGTTAGGTGAGTGTGCGATAGTGTCAGACCTTAGGGTTAGGGTTTGGGTTAAGGTTATAGATAGTTGTGTATGTAAGGTTTAGTGTGGGTTTGTAAGGATTTTGGTGTGCTTGTGTTGTGTGTGTGCTTTTTGGACAGGGGATTTGTTTTGTTTGTTGATTGTCAGGATTGTGGTGTGTTGGGCATGTGAGGTTTCGTGTTTGTGAACTTTCGGTTATGTGGTGTCGGTGATTTTGTTGTCAGTGTTGTAGTGCGTCGGTGTTGTCAGGTAGACCCATATATATATATATATATATATATATATATATATATATATATATATATATATATATATATATATATATATATATATATATATATATATATATATATATATATATATATATATATATATATATATATATATATATATATATATATATATATATATATATACGTGTGTGTGTGTGTGTGTGTGTGTGTGCATGTGTGTGTGTGTGTGTGTGTGTGTGTGTGTGTGTAGATATACACAGATATATGGCTATGATAAGATACAGCACTTAAGAATTACATATGTTCATAGGCCATGCCAATGGAGGTGAGGGGCCCAAGCAACAAACATGTATGAAACCCCCCCCCAGACGGACATGGAAACATACAAACAAACCCACAACAATGAAAACAATCCACTGCTCCCCAGGCCACAGGCAGGATACAACTGGGGGGGGAGGCACAGTGGACCCGAGAAGTCCAATCTTGGAACAGAGACAGAAGCATGCCTTATGGAACACTCCAAAAATTGTCTTGTTATAGGAGGAAGTCCATGCTATGACCTATCAAGGTGGGGCATGTACATACCCAGACTACTAGGGTGGGAAAGCCTGATGACCCATGGGTCGAGACAGCGTATGAGATGGGTCCTGTGAAGTGGAGGGCGTGCAGGTGTTTGCTGGAGTACGTCTATTCGGACCACTCCAAGGATGTAAGCAATAGTGTTCATTGGGCAGAGCCACCACCCAACGAGCAGCCATTCTTGCTATGAGTCCCACTGCAGCTCGGCCTATTTTACATGGCAAAGAATGATATAACCAGATGTAGATGTAAATATGTAGAGGTATGTGTGTGTATTTATACCCATAATTAGATGGAAATATACCTCTTCCTCTCTGTAGTACAAATGTATATGTACATAGACAGAATATATATAAATACCCACATATAGATATATACATATGCAGACACCCATACATCCATATGTCGCTATATATATATATATATATATATATATATATATATATAAACTATATATATATATATATATATATATATATATATATATATATATATATATATATATATATATATATATATATATATGGATTCACTTCATAATCTCGAAATACTAAAATATTGAATTTCAGTACCTCGAGACCATGAAACCGACTCCACAAAACAATGAAACAACATAACCGCAAAATTCAAAACACCAAATAAACCGCACACACTACAGCATACATACACCACAACACCCACATCACAACATAAACAAACAAAACTACATACATACACAACTCATACACACATAAGCTGTGCCCCCCACACCCCCTTACTTATATATACTAACTCCGAGATCACACAAACAGGAAACAAAAGCAAACTCACACACACACACATTTTCCAGTCCTCACACACACATCAAACATATCAGTACACTCAAATACACACTAACTCCCACACTTAAACACTCACTTACCTGACATAACACCTAGATCCACATACAGCACCATGCACCATCAACACACAATCCCGGACATTACGTAGCGTAAGGTCATAACTGCGAATTTTAGATATTTGAATTTGTGATTATGAACTTTTGCTATTGTAAACATTCGGCTTTATAGTCTCAAAATACTGAAATTCAACATTTAAGTATTTCAAGATTATAAAGCGCTCCTCTATACATATCTATATATATATATATATATATATATATATATATATATATATATGTGTATACATACACACAGCAATATATGTATATATATATACATATATATATATATATATATATATATATATATATATATATATATATATATATATATATATATATATATATATATATATATATATATATATATATATATATATATATATATATGTGTGTGTGTGTGTGTGTGTGTAAATATGCACATATATATATATATAGTTAGGATATGATACAGCAGTTAAGAATTACATATGCTCACAGGCCCTGCCACTAGGTGTGAGGGGTCCAATCAACAAACGTTTAACACGTAGCATCAACCCCCCCCCCCCCAGCTAGACAGGTGAAACATACAAACTCACAATAAAAGTAAACAAACCACTGCTTCCCAGACTACAGGCAGGATGCTACCAGTGGGAGGGATCGCCAAGTCTAATCTTGAAATAAAGACAAGAATGTCCCTTGTGGGATAACCCAAAAATTCTATGTGTTTTGGGTTTCCAGCCATTACACAGATGTCTAATGGCAAGGCACGCATGTTCTCGGACTACAGGGTTGGGGAAGCCAGTTGATCCATGGGGTGAGACAACATACATGATGGGTCCCGAGAAGTGGGGAGTGGGTAGTGTGTACTGGTGTGGCCAGACCCGACCTGCACCCTGAGTAAGGAAGAGTGCTGAAGAGGAGTTGTGGGTGGAGAACTATGGGTATGTAATTATAGGCCTAGGTGTGCAGGTGTTGGCTGAAGTGGCTCTATGTGGACCGCCCCAGGGATGTAAGCAATAGTGTACATTGGGCAGACCCAACACCTAACAAGCAGCCACGTCCAGTATGAGTCCCACAGCAGCAATGTCTAGTTTACAGGGGAAAGGACGGAATAACCAGATGTGTTGTTGCAAACCCACTAAATGACACCAAAAGAACACATGGTCACAACACCCCAATGTAGGCATATAAGCCGAACTAATTGGCATCACAAGGTATTATTGCTGTCCCCACCCCCACCCAGGGTTGTGAGTGCCCAGACCTACCCCCAAATACAGGGTATATACACAGCTGTCACTGTAGAAGAAATGGCCAGCTGTGGACCTTCCCGTCAGCCATGCTGCACATCCCTGGGCATGTCCCCTACTATCAGCCCCTCTGTGTGGCCCAATAACACCACTTACCTATCGACCCCTGTTGCATTTGTCGTAATGTTCACAGTCACAAGTAGGTGACACCCTCCACATAACTATATTGGCAGAATCTGGAACCCCCAACCCAGGTGTATTACCACAGCTGTCCCAGACTACACATGCAAATAACACATGAAGGGAAAACCCAAGCACACTTGGCTCACCACCTGCTCACCACCTGCCGAAGTCCACCACCCCCCAACAATCCATACCCCTACACCAACTACTGACACTGACACCTCCTATCCTGCCTCGCATGCATATCCCAACACCCTGCAAACCTGCACTACTGCTCCCCCATCAATCAGTCGAACGGCCTACTATACAGTTAAAATGTCCCCCTCTCCACCTACCTGCCTACACCTCCACTATTCACATATACTCTACATCACAGGTATGGCATAACTAAACCTAACTCAAATACCTGAGTGTAACCTATCCAGAAATGCTAAACTGTAATCCCACTTAAACTTGCACTGACCTTCATGAACAGTCACACCTGACATGTACATCTGACTTAAGCATGTATAATACTGACATGTACATGAAGTAGCTTGGGGGTTTGTGGCAGCAAGCGGGAGTATGCCTGTTTGGGCAGCAGTAAGCAATGGCCACACTGGTTAAGCAATGTGGAGGCCAACCCAGTGTAAGATGCCATAACCGGAGGTCAGCAAGTCTGAGCCTAGTGCACACCAGCGGATATCTGCCTACACTTCCCCCGGAAGTAACCGGAGGTCAGCAAGTCTGAGCCTAGTGCACACCAGCGGATTCCTGTCTACACTTCCCCTGCATTCCCTTAGGCATGCTGTAGCTCACAGCCCTTGTTGTGGCCAGTAACAACATAGTAAGCACTCCCAGGTACCCCATGCACACTATAGTCCAAGTGAGTTACCATGAAGGCATGGCAGATATACAATCAGCTGCTGTTATCACAAACATGTCATCCGGCACAGTCAGTCAATAGTATAGGAAATGTATGAAAGTATTTACGTTAATACCAGCAAACATGTGCACAGTGCTCAGTCACAGTATTCTGAGCAGTCTACGAGTATCAATGAACAGTGCCTGTCCACGCATACTGTGAGAACAGTAGTCTTGTATAATACTGAAGAGAGGAATGGAAAACAGGGCACAGCGTGGGGACGTGTTTCATCCACGGAAGTGGGAGATGAGGCTGGTCTGGTGTGTGCACAAACTGCTGTTTCTCAAAACCCTGGCAGGATGCTACCAGTGGGAAAAACAGTGTAGACCAGCAAAGTGTACTTGTGACACAACAGGTCTGTCCCTGCCGGGACGCACCAGACTTTATGGGTCACAATGATGTTACCACCAGTATCGGAGGTGGATAAAGGGAAAGCTCAAACATACGTGCACAAAATGGATGAAGAGTCTGCAGAAGGTTGCAACAAGACAGTAATATGGAGGAGTACCAAGACGTGCAGAGAAGGAAATGTGTGGAGGTGTGGTATGGCAGGGCTAGCAACTGCAGAATGGATGGATGCTGTGTACGTGGAGCTCGAGGGCCGGGGCAAGGGAGCATGGGTATGACATCAAGGTAGAAATATGAAAATTATGCAGAACTGCAATAGTATAGTGGTCAGAGCATCCGCCTACTGCGCATGCGTTCTCAGTTCGAGTCCCACTGCAGCACATTCTATTTTCCATGTGAAATCAGTATAACACCATAATTTTGCTGTATAACCTATTAAATGACATTTACACTTGCACAGGAGTACTGACTAACACATGGTGTATTTTACAGTAATGTATGCCATTACTGACAGCACATAGATCTGCACTCATTTAATCAGTGAGGAATGCAAGGCTCACTCAGAAAAGTAGATGATGACAGTGCGGATATATAACATACAGTGCTGTCCAGGCTAGGCCCATCAATTCATACAACTGTGGACAAAGGATTTGCCATCAAGATAGAAAACAATAAACAATAACAGATGTAGTTCAGCAGCTGCCAGTCACACCCCATAGTCAAGGCCTATGGGGACATTTATTACCTGTGATAATGTCTATGTATCTGTCACATGTATGGACCCTGACCAACAAATCTTATGGAAGTCCACAATATGACTGGGATGATAGCAGGAATGCTAGCAGTATATTATGATAGGCCAATACTGAACAACCCCTAACCGTATCACAGCAGGACATAGCCAGCCATATATGTGGAGAACAGAGGCAGGAACACAGGGCCATACTCATAATATTGCTGTTACACACCCTGCACACTGCTGTTGTTACAGGATTCATTGCAACATACCCTTATGCAGGAATAACACATCAGAAACACAACTGGAAGTAGCCGTGTACTGATAGCATGCAACAGATAGATTGACGGGGATATATCTAGGACAAGCCCTGTATGGTGCACAGGCAAAAGTAAACAGACAATCCACTGGCCATCATGTGGATAGGCACACTGTTGAGAGCTATGCAGACAGACTGCATTCCATCCTAAACTACTATTTACATGCAAACACTGCAAGACCAGCAATATACAAAGCACATAACAACACTACTCACTCTGTCTGTAGGTCTGGAACTTCTTAAGATTGTGTAGTTGTCCTGAGTCTGCAAGCCCTGCTGTAATAAGTACTGCAACCTGCTGTCTGTAACTGCTTCCCACATACAGGAAGGATGTCCTACATACTGGAAAGGTGAAGGGACAATGCCCACATGAGTAAGCTGGGTTTCCATGATGATAGTTAACAGAATCGCTACACAGCAGGCTGCACACAGTCAGCAACTGTTGCACACTGATTGGTACAGAGCCCATCACCTGATCATGTGCATCACCTACAAAAGCCATGCTGAAATCCATTCAAACCAACTCATTCATTCTACTGGAGAGGGAGAGAGAGAAAGAGAGAGAGAGAAAGAAAAAAAAATGAAAAGTGAAACAACAACAAACATAAAACGGAACTCACACAGTGGGGAACAAATAACTACAGGCCACAACCGGGAAGGCATCACACCCGTCCAAACACTAAAAGGTATGTAAAACATAACTGTATTTAATTTAATGTAGTATGTGATATAGATTATTAGGATTTATGATGTATAATGTTTGATATGTGCCATCTGTAGTTGTTCCTGTAATGATGTCCCGCTGAACAACTGCTCTGGATAATACTGTCTATCCCTGTAAGCAGTGGGAAATATCCGCCAACTGTGCAGATCAACAATGAATGACAAAGATGTCAGCTATAATATCTGTGTATGTTATGTTAGTGTGGACAATAGCTGTTGGTGGATCTACTGCCGTCAAGATAGACACATGGGTGTCAGAGCACACCACTTGCAGGATAGTCATGTGAATGTGTAGTGTAGCATGCACAAATGCCATAGGTGTGAAATAGGCATACCAGCACATTCACACCATAGTTACCACCCCTAATGTTAGGCTGTGTTTACATGTGGCACCTGTCTGTGTTGCAGCAAGGCAGAACAGTGCAGCTGTGAATGAAAGACGGTTACAGAATGTGGACTGGATGTCTGTATGCACTCCACATATCTGTGTGAAATGTAATGTGATGTGTATGTGTAGAGATACAGACACTCATATATACATAGGTATATCCACAACATACAACATATATCTACACATATATGTACATAGATGTATATTTATACACATATATATATATATTGGCACTGACAATGACATGCAGGTGAAATAGTCTGTAACAGGCCAGCAAAGATAAGTGTTCCCACAGGGAGCATGGCTACATACACATAGCACAAAGCTTGGTACAATACAACATACATCCCAATGGTAGGTAAGCAGCTGACATAACAATTGCAGTCTGTGAACATGTTGTTATAGCTGATATGGTGGGGGGAGACATATATGCGTATTAAGAACTATGGTAACCCTGCTGTATGGGTGGCTCAGACCTGTTTCCATCCTTATGTCTTCCAGGAATCATGTTGCATAGTCGCCTTCCCGTGTACAGTGCCGCTGAAACGGCTATCATCATCGACCACCTGGTGCAGCACTACGTACTTCTTTTTGGCTGGACAGCCCATGACCAGCAGGAGAGGACTGCCCTGTGGAATGAGTTAGTCCACAGGGTCAATGATGTTGGACTGCATAACCGCAGCTATGAGCAGGTCTGGCATCATTGCATTGACCTGCTTCACCATGTGCATTAGCAGCTGCCATAAGGGGGGGCCACCTCGCAATGGGGGAGCAAACTGCCCATCCACCCCTCACCTGTGTGGAGGAGCTTTTCAGCAGCCTAGTGGCACATGTCTGCCTGCAACATCAACACCTGGCAGGGAACATCTTGGAGTTGGGTGCCAATGACACACCAGATGAGGAGCATGCAGTTAAGGCCCCAAGGCACATCTGTACACCACTCATGTGTATACATCTGCATCAGTACAGGTACATCATGCAAAACTGAGATGTCATATACATAGTCTGCTGCTGTGTAGTAGTAATAAACTGTTGTGTATAAGCTGTAATATTGCGTAATTCTACTGTTTATGTAACATAATGCTGCACTCACCTGTTATGAATGCCACAGCTGTGGCCACTGACATCAGCTTTCTCGCACTTCTATGTAGGTCCCTTCAGGATACCACCATGGCAGCACCCTGTAGCCGGTGAGTATGGTTTGCGTTCATGCACGATGCTAAACTTGGCATGTAATAGCTATGGGCTATCCCCCATGCATACATCTAACACACCTAACCATACTGCATGCTGTACATGTTCACATTTTTTTGCTGAGAAATGCACTGCATCACAGTAGAGACTATGCTGGGGTATCGGAAGGGTACAAGAGACACATGCAAGATAACGAACATCCTGTCAGTGTGCAATGTATCCACAGGGATGTGATATGTGGCAGGACACATGGCCTACAGTGGGATATGTGTGACTCAACACAACCATGGCTGCAGCTGCACACAATCAGATTAAGTAAATGTTGCAGATGTAACCCTGACCCCACAGCACTCGTGACAGCAGTGTGTGCACTCCAATGGATGTGCACATGAGTAAACCTTGCAACCATGCAGAGGTTTGGGACATGTGTAGGGCACCCTCATAGCCATGGTAAGGTCCACGTGTTGTCAGTGTAATAGTCATGTACTGGTTATACATGCACTGCTGATGTTGTGATCTGTAATGCAGACATCAGACATCTACAACTGATAGCTGTTCACATATCATCCCAGGTATGTGTTGCTAAAATACACAGGGGCTGTGAGCATTGGAGCTGACATAACCGACACAGTACTACAGACACATCAATGGTTTCTACACCTGCGAGGTATGGTGCACAGTACAAGGCAGGGTGTGGAACAGGTCCACAGTAACACTTTGTACATGGGTGCAGTGTTAACACAGGGAGGGGCCATCACCTACAAACAAAGCCCATGCCTCACACACATGTAAACTGCCACTAGCATGATGTCACTATAGTTGCACTGCATGCAGTTGAGCTCCATATGTAATGCATGTTGACAGAAGGCTAAAGGGAGGATTGTGTGTACAAATATTGTGCAACTCCACATGTAGGAGTGTGGTGTGGGTGTGTGTGTGTGTGTGTGTGTGTGTGTGTGTGTGTGTGTGTGTGTGTGTGTGTGTGTGTGTGTGTGTGAGAGACTCGGTTGTGTTCGTAAGTGCAATTTAGTGGAGTGTAGATGATGCATGTCAGGTGTGTGTGTGTGTGTGTGTGTCCATGTATGCACAGGCGATAGTGGAATTGACCACATGGCGGCACTTCCCATTGGGATTGTGCTGTACATGGAGTGTGACATGGGACACCAGCACAACCTGTCAGGTATGTGAACACAGGACAAATGATAGCATAACAAGGTCCCATAGAGGCTGTGTTTTTTTTTTTTGCCTTAGACAAGGCTGTAATGACCTGCTCTTTGGATATATAGGGTGGGGGGAAGTTGGTGGCAAGGTTTTTGATAAGTTTGGAGGGGATAAGGGAGTGAAATTTTTGCCAAATCTGTCTGCTAGTTGGTTTGCTATCTGTGCAGGATCAGTGTGTGTGTGTGTGTGTGATACCATTATTCAATAGTTTGGCACATGCATAGGTCCTACCTTTTAAGCTACACAAGTAGCTGTAAGAGGACTTATGATTATCCTAGATTGTGATTACTAAGTTGTTCTCAAAGTTACCCTTAGAGGATTTGACCAGTTGTCTTATTTGCCTGTTGAGGCTGAGGAGGGCACTTACTAATTACTGGGGCCTTGCCTTAGTTTTCTTAGAGAGAAACTTTTTTACGTTTGTTGTAAAGCTTGTTGATGCTGGATATCCAACAGGGTGGCTTTTTTTTTTACTTGGGGCTCTGGCTTTGATTCTCTCTGGAACACCCGAGTCTATACACTTATACAAGTGATTGTACTGGGCTTTAGTCAAGCTTTGGTGTAGTTACCACTTCCCGCTGGGGGTGGGGCTTGCAATGCATTTACACCTTCCCCCAGGAGGGTATATTTTGTTTTGGTGAAGTTTTTTTAGTCTGACTTTACCCTTTGTGAGTTCTGGTGTTAGTGCCAGTTCTAAGGTGACTGATTTCTGGTCAGATTTAACTAATGAGGGTTGATAAATTGATAAATTCAGTGGTAGCTTTTCCATGGCTTTGAAAATAAGAGTAGTCAGACTAGTTAACTACTTAACTGCTATTTTTTTTTTGGGAATCAGTAGCCCATTACTTCTAGTATTTATTTATACAGACAGATTTGTTGTTGTGTCTTTCTGCTTTTCCCGGGTAGGGGTCGCCACAGTGGAAATCCGGTCCGCTAATGATTGGCAGTGGATTTTTATGTGCCGAGTTGCCAGCCCTGATGCACAGCCTTCAACAAAGGTACGCCCATTCACGCATGTCTCCACACAGAAGACGCTCTAGCTGAGAATCAAACAGGACAACAGACTATGTTTGCCAAATCTTTAAAAACTATTATCTCCAAAGCAGAATTGTATCAGAACACTTAATTTCCCCCACTTACTTCTGGAAAATATATTTCATGTTACTCCTGTCATATGCAAAATATATTCTTTCATCCTCTAACATTCAAGCACATAACCATACATAACTTAGCTTACTGCAAATCTATGCCTTCCAAGAATAACTTGTTTCTGTCAACCTACCACAGTGCATAAATGTGGTGGCTGAAGCATGTGTAGTGAGCTCATCTCTGCCCTTTCTCTGTCCAAGTACTGCCCCACTATTCAAACCAGGCTCCTAATTGGTGACTTCTGCTATAGCAGATAATATGTAGAAGCATAAAATCAAAAACAGAGGATATGTATGTATGTATGTTTATACTATTATGGCCAAACGAATAGTATAAAGAAACAACTGCAGCTCCTTTTTAGGAATTGCAAGAATAGAGTAAACAGGTAAAACAACTAAGAATGAGAGCAGGTTTTTCCTGGCACTGATACACTAATAACGTGATCCTCTTTGGGAGGCCTTTAAAAGAAATTAAAATAAAACAATCATTTCAGTTGCTGTGCAACTTCTATAAATATAGTAATAAGCCCAGTCAAAGCTGGGAGATTTAGTAGTGCATAATGAAATACATAAACTTCATTATTTCAACATAGTTGGTTTTCATTCTTGCTAGTCAATAAATATGATTGCAGATGTCTGCTTTACTATATGTTATGAAATTAGTCTTAGCTGGTAAAAAAATCACTTTTATTAGGTTTAATCTTTTAAAAGTGCAGCATTAGTCTGTCTTATAAGGCTCAAAAACAACCAAAGTATGTAAAAGTATTACTGAAACTTAAAAGTGTTCCTTAGGCTTGTGTGAGCTTAGCAACAGTAAAACTGGCAAAAAGAGATAATTTTAGCATTAGTTAGACAAACTTAAAGGAAATAAAAGTAAAACATCAACTTGCATATTCAAGTATGACAATGAGATTCTTAGAGCAATAACTAAATTTTTATAATGTGAAAAAGTAAAACTAAATTAATTATAAATATAGGCCAGGATCCATATGGTAAACTTTTCAAATTCAAAGACAGCTCTAACACAGTGCTTTTGTGTGAAGATGTGCACCACTGTGCCACACTGCCTCTCTGACCATTCTACATGCTAATGAGGCAGTCCAGGGGATAGGCATATGCTGATTAGCCATGTTGTCCCTCCTCTGGAGCTCTGAGTTAAGGCATCTACGCATTGCTCGGCAGTGCAGCATAGATTTGATGTGTGCATGAGTATATGTAAGGGGCTGCACTTGTGAATGTATTTGAGTGTGTGTCTGCCTATGAGGTAGGGGAAGGGAAGTCAGAGAGGGGATTAAGTAGGTGTGCATCTGTGTTTATGTGCATGTTTATGAATGTATGAATGTATGAGTTTGCAAGTGTGAATGGTTGGGTAGTGGGCTGTGTGAATGAGTGACTGAGTGTGTGTGTGTGTGTGTGTGTGTGTGTGTGTGTGTGTGTGTGTGTGTGTGTGTGTGTACGTGTGTGTGCGTGTGTGTGCGTGTGTGTGCATGTGAGCTTGGGGTAGCTGTTGTACCTCCAAATGTTCCTAGACTAGCGAGCAGATAGTAACATAGTTGCAAAACAAATTAACAAGTATTCTTTACTATGCTAGTGGCACTCAGTTCATACTTGGAGGATTTTATTTGGTATCCAAGCTAATTATTCAGTCTTTTAAGTCTGCTTTTGTAAATTAAATATTCAGCGTGTCCCTTTAGATAAGAAGTGTCTTCCTTTTGTTATACAGTTTGTTTATGTGAGATTTCCACCACAGTAATTTCTTTCTAATCATATCATTGTAGTTGTATCAAATGGGGACAGATTCCTCTATGTAAACTCTGAACTGTGAATATAAACTATATGCCAGTGGCAGTCAAGGAGTTCTTAAATCGCATCAGGTCATCAGATAGCTGCAATAGTTTTGATTTTGACCAATCCTTAAAAACAATAGGGTTAGAGGGGAGAATTTGTTTCACCCTCAAAGTGAAATTACTGATCGGCAATTGGCTTTGAGTAATGACTGGGTGACTACAGGTGTAGAGCATATTGGAGTGATATTTGTGAAGACTAGGTCCAGTATTTTTGAACCCCTGTTTAGGAGGTGAGCTATCTAATTATGGGCAATTGAAATCTTCTAGGAGAACAATGCTTGGTTTAATGGGTTGCGGCTTGTTTAGGTATACTCCTTGGGTTAATGGAGTTCGGAGGATTTTGTAGTTGGCTATAATATGAAAAGAATTTTTACTGATGCAAAGTAAGATGTGTAGAATCTTAAGATCATTATCCTGTCTTATGAATCTAGGTGTTATTGGACATTTTAGGAATATGGACACACTGGAACTCACAAAACAGTCATTCTGAGAAGTGGTGGGTACTGAGACCTGGCATGGAGGGTATGTTTTTACTACTCTGGAACCAAGTCTCAATAACAATGTAGATACTGATATTTTCTATGGTAAGCAATATTTCATGTAGCTCAGTTTCTTATTTTGGCTTCTAGCGTAGACCATTTCTACCTTTATATACCCTTGATTTTCTTTGAATATGTTGATAGATAGAGGAAATCGACCTTGTTTAACAAAAGACACTACTGGGTTAGAGAAAGTTTTGGCCAATGTGAAGAGAGGTGCAGGCTATCACTGGTGATGTAAGCAGACCTGTTAGTCACTTCCTTCTAGGCAGACACATATTGGGTGCACTTTTTTATTATTTCTTTTATTGCTGTATAACTTTTGGTGGATGCAGAATGCTGCTAAGGACCAGATTCAATCTAGCTGTGGACACATATTAACAGAGCTCCATCATATCTCTGTTTATATGTATGTGTGTCTGATGTTATTTATCCCCATGTGTAGAATGGCCATGTCATATCGACTTGAGGGCTCTTGTGGTATGTTTGATTCTGGCACTCAACACTCAGCTCACTATTATTCTCTCCTTGCTCAGCCTGTTGAGTTCTGCATCAGTGTGTCCCACTGTACAGTCACCAATAACAAGGACATCACCATATTTCTAAGTGTGTTGGCTTGGCGAGGTTATCTTAAGGGCGATGGCTTGCAAATTGAGTGACTCGTTACATCTCTGTAGTTTGCTGGTGCTTTATTTGCAGTTGGCTTGTAAACATACTATTGTGAAGTTTGTCTTTCTTATATCTTGCAGGCCTTTGTGGTTTAGTCATCTATTTCTAAAGTATCTCAGCATAAGAAGTCTTGGTTGTTTATGGGAATTGTTGTATGAGGGAGGTATCAGTACCGACAACTTTATTGGTGCTGGCAATATTTATGGATGAGATGCCATCTTTGATAGATAGCAAGTAGTCACATCTCTCACATTTAGATTTGGTTGGTGGTGCCTTGTGCAGTTATCCCACCCATAAAAAAGTTGAATGCCAAAAAAAGCTCTTCTGTTTCTTAAACTGTACTTAGCTGCTTGTGACATTTGTCAAAAGCAGCTTTCTACAGTTAAATCACCACACACTGAGTGATTCAGCCATGACCACAAATGCACTATAGTTATAAAGTCATTATATCCTAGTAGCTTAATAAAGGAATGCCAGTGATGCAGTCTTGCAACATCAGCACCTGCCATTTGCATGCTCATAACAGTTTGCACCCAGGCAGCTGCCCTAGTTGACTCAACCTAGTTATAACCCTGAGAAAATGGCTATAGGTTCATAGGTTTATAGGTAGGTACTAGGCTATCTGCCCAAAGGCATTTATAAGCCTAGTCAGAATGTGTTGGCTTTCGCCACCCCTTAGATTAGTTCCCTGTACCTCTGTCCAGCAGAGCCACTAAAGTGATCCCCAGGATAAACTTTCACTTTCCCATCCACTCATCAAGGTTTCTCTTGAAGAGTGTTAGCGAGGAACTCTGCCTAATGTAGATTGGAATTTTGTTCCAAAGCATGGGAAGTCTCTGGGATAGGAATCTATCCCTCCAGCACATCATATTTATTGTTGTGGTGAGGTTTAAATCCTTAGAGCGTGTGGCTCAAGGGGATATGTTTTTTTTTAGGTGGAGCATGCCCATCAATTCTGGGTTAGACATGGCCTTGTATGTCAGGCAGAGATCACCTCTGAGTAGGCAGTACGCAACTGAGTACAGCTGGAGTTTCTTCAGTTGAGCTGCATAGGGCATCTGTTTGAGGCCAGTGATCCTCTTGGTTAGGTGCTTCTGTGGTCTTTCCAGCTGTTGCAGGTGTCTTGTAAGGTACATCCCAAATGGGGTGTTGTACTCTATGGTGGGTCTGATGAATGATGAGTGGGACACAATGACCTCTTTTGATCTGGATGCGAACCCTTTTGTGATTAGGTGGGCTACATAGAAGGATTTTCTAACCACTTTAGCAATGTGATTATCAGAGGAGAGATTACAATCTACTTGGGTCCCCAGATACCTTATTACATCTTCCATATTTAGGGGACTACCACCTATATGGTAGTTTGTGGGTACTTTGTTTTTTCCAAAGGGGATGACTATGCACTTTTTGGCATTTAGCTTGAGGCCATGATTTTGACACCAGGTATCCGTCTCAGTGAGACCCTTTTGGAGGATGTCTGTGTCAGCTGGAGAGTCAATGATAGCCCCTAGTTTGCAGTCGTCTGCGAACGTAGTCAGCCATAGTCCTCTTGTGCTTGCCTGTACCTCTGAGAAGTATATGCCGAACAGGAGGGGTCCTAGGACTGAGCCCTGGGGAACATCACTTGCAAATGGTTTAGAGTTGGACCCAGCTCCCGCAACTCTTACATGTGGGTTCTGTCCGTGAGCCAGTTTGCAACCCATCTTGTGACATGGGTTTTATGTTCAGGCTGGTGAGCTTGTCTATAATACCAGAATGGGGAATGGTGTCAAAAGCCTTTGTGAGGTCTAGGTAGGCTGTGTGTACTACCTTTCCCTCATCTATAGCCTTGGTAACTGTCTCAAAGAAGTCCACCAGGTTCAAGAGGCATGATCTGCCCTTAACAAAGCTGAACTGGGTAGGGTCCAGTGTTTGCAGGTTCCAAATATCTCTGTTAATGAGTTCCATAATGATGCGCTCCTTAGCCTTGCAGACCAAGCTAGTCAGGCTTATAGGGCGATAGTTCCCAGGGTCTGTTGTGGCTCCACCTTTGTGGAGCAGAATAACTGTTGCTGTGTGCCACTCTATGGGTACGTAGCCTGTGGAGAGGCTGAGTTTGAACAGTGTGTTTAGGTGACGGGTTAGTTTTGTCTTTGAGCTCATGTAGGACGCAGCCTGGGACACCGTCCGGTCCCATTAATGCAGTGTTTTTTGGAGAGGGCTGTTTTAACCTGAGTGCCTGATATTTCAGGGGCTCTACATTCTTCTGGTATGGTTATGGGCCCTTTTGGGGGTGAGAGGGGGGTGAAGTTTTCACTGAACCTGTCTGCCAGAATGTTGTCGATATCGGTCAGTTCAGTGTATTTTGTGCCATTCTGCACTAACTCTGAGCAGATCTGAGCATTGCCACTTAGATTGTTGACATAGCTAAAGAATGCCTTGTGGTTATCTTTGGAGTCCTTGACAATTTTTCTTTCGAAGCTTGCTTTGGATGATTTTATGAGGGATCGTAGTGCCTTGTTGATACTGATTAGGGATGTCTTCCCTTCTTGGGATTTTACTCTTGTCTGTACTATTTTCCTCCTTCTATTGTATAACTTGTTTATGGCAGGGGTCCACCAGACTGGTTTCCTTTTCTTGGAGGAGTGAATCTTGGTTTTGTTTGGGATAGCACGATCCATACATTCTTGTAGGTGCCAGTAGAATGCATTAGTAAAGTATTTTGCAGCTTGGAAAGCATTAACCTTTAGCATGGGGGCTTTGAAACTTTCCACCTCGGTCTTAAGTAACGTGAAGTTTGCTTTTGAAAAGATTTTCATGGTGGTCTCCTTGTCCAGGAGTGGGGGGAAATGTGGATATCCAAAGTGATTTGTTTATGGTCAGATCTAACCACCAAGGGGTTGACCTCCAGTGTGGAACACCAGTCACCCATGTTTGTGATAACCAGGCCCAATATTTTGTTACCTCTCGTGGGAGTGTTGACCAATTGATCCAGGGCGTTTGAGTTTAAAAATTCTAGAAAATGTTGGGCAAGGGAGTTAGTACTTGAGTAGTTCTCCCAGTTAATGTTTGTGTAATTGAAATTGCTCAATATTAGGGTGTTTGGTAGGACCTTTATGTTTCCCACTGTTTCCAGAAACATGGAATGGGGGTCCGGGGACATGGTGGGTGATCTGTAGCAAGCTACAATTTGAATTGCAGTTTTGCCCATTGTTAGTTGCACGTGGATGATCTCTGAAGCATCATGCTGTGTCACTAACCTGGAGGTGTGGGTATCCTTGATGAATATGGATACGCCCCTGCCTTTTGTATTTCGGTCCAGGTTCTGTGGCCGAAATGTATGGTATGAGTTGTGGCCTGGTAGTGCTGGTGTGCTCTCTGGGGCCTTAAACCAGGTTTCTGTTACTGCACATATATCAGTTTTCTCCATACTGAGGAGTGCCTCAAGTGTGTGCATTTTGAGGCTTAGACTTCTGGCATTGAGTAGCAATACCCTCAGTTTTTTGTTACTTGTGCTATTTACGGCAGTGGGTTTGTCTTTTGAGCCTTGCCTAAAAAAGGCACTATGGGGGTGGCAAGAGCCTTGGCCAATATTCAAAAGCCTAAGGGGAACAGGTGCAAGCCATCTCTAGCGAAGCAGCGTGGCTTGTCGAGCATGTCCTCCATGGCAGACAGACACTGGATCCTCTTTGAATGACACCAGAAATGGAGCCAATTGTTAAAATTGATAATTTTTTTCTTTTTTTATTAGTAAGCATGAGGCAGTTTGTACACAACTTCAGAATGCCTAGTACAAGCAAGAGGGCAACAAATGGTTCATTGTTTATAGGAACAAGTACACATAAATGCATTTGATAATGATATAATTAAAATAGGAGATTTTACTTAGTACCACACAAAAGTTACAAATCAGGTATTAGCTAGGGTAGGAAAGTATGGTACACCATGACAGAAGTATAACTACAACAGCAGGGTACAACAAGCTTAACATGCTGTCTGGCAGTTAGCTTAGAGGTTTAAGGAGCTATTAAAAACTTGTATCTTGTGCTGCAAGGTTTGATTCCCTCAGTCCTCGTTGTATGACTGTGAAGGAAATTGCCGGATTTGCCTATTCAGACCTTATCCCTTGTATTTATTTGCAGTGTCCTACCCATAACTTTCCCCCATTCCCTTCTTCCTACCCATAACTTTCTCCCATTCCCTTCTTCCTACCCATAACTTTCTCCCATTCCCTTCTTTCAGACATATGCTTCACTTCCTATTTCTTTGCAGCCTTTTTACCCCTTGTCAGTTCTCTATGTCTCTTGCCCCATTGTTTGCTAAATAACAGCCCCATACCTCTCTATTATATCTTAACTATTGTGTACTTGCCAATAGTTACTACAACACATACCCACAAAATTTCAGCACAGCTGTTTGTATAATGTTCTTCACAGGCACCTTATTTCTAGTTCAGATTAAGTCAGCCTCCATCAGAGAATGCATCCTAATTTCATTACCTGTATCATATTGTACCATCATCATTAACTGTATCACAATGTACCAGCATCATTACCTGTATCATATTGTACCATCATCATTAACTGTATCACAATGTACCAGCATCATTACCTGTATCATATTGTACCATCATCATTAACTGTATCACAATGTACCAGCATCATTACCTGTATCATATTGTACCATCATCATTAACTGTATCACAATGTACCAGCATCATTACCTGTATCATATTGCACCATCATCATTAACTGTATCACACTGTACCAGCATCATTACCTGTATCATATTGCACCATCATCATTAACTGTATCACAATGTACCAGCATCATTACCTGTATCATATTGTACCATCATCATTAACTGTATCACAATGTACCAGCATCATTACCTGTATCATATTGCACCATCATCATTAACTGTATCACAATGTACCAGCATCATTACCTGTATCATATTGTACCATCATCATTAACTGTATCACAATGTACCAGCATCATTACCTGTATCATATTGTACCATCATCATTAACTGTATCACAATGTACCAGCATCATTACCTGTATCATATTGTACCATCATCATTAACTGTATCACAATGTACCAGCATCCTTACCTGTATCATATTGTACCATCATCATTAACTGTACCATGATGTACCAGCATCATTACCTGTATCATATTGTACCATCATCATTAACTGTATCACGATGTACCAGCATCATTACCTGTATCATATTGTACCATCATCATTAACTGTATCACAATGTGCCAGCATCATTACCTGTATCATATTGTACCATCATCATTAACTGTATCACAATGTACCAGCATCATTACCTGTATCATATTGTACCATCATCATTAACTGTATCACAATGTACCAGCATCATTACCTGTATCACATTGTACCATCATCATTAACTGTATCACAATGTACCAGCATCATTACCTGTATCATATTGTACCATCATCATTAACTGTATCACGATGTACCAGCATCATTACCTGTATCATATTGTACCATCATCATTAACTGCATCACAATGTACCAGCATCATTACCTGTATCATATTGTACCATCATCATTAACTGTATCACAATGTGCCAGCATCATTACCTGTATCATATTCTACCATCATCATTAACTGTATCACAATGTACCAGCATCATTACCTTTATCATATTGTACCATCATCATTAACTGTATCACAATGTACCAGCATCATTACCTGTATCATATTGTACCATCATCATTAACTGTATCACAATGTACCAGCATCATTACCTGTATCATATTGTACCATCATCATTAACTGTATCACAATGTACCAGCATCATTACCTGTATCATATTGTACCATCATCATTAACTGCATCACAATGTACCAGCATCATTACCTGTATCATATTGTGCCATCATCATTAACTGTATCACAATGTACCAGCATCATTACCTGTATCATATTGTACCATCATCATTAACTGTATCACAATGTACCAGCATCATTACCTGTATCATATTGTACCATCATCATTAACTGTATCACAATGTACCAGCATCATTACCTGTATCATATTGTACCATCATCATTAACTGTATCACAATGTACCAGCATCATTACCTGTATCATATTGTACCATCATCATTACCTGTATCATATTGTACCAGCATGTACTTCACATGTAACCAGTCTCTCACACTCTTCTGTCCACTGTTTTCTTCATCTCAAAAGATTTAAATCTAGTAGGATTCATGTGTGTGTGTGTGTGTGTGTGTGTGTGTGTGTGTGTGTGTGTTGGAGGGAACATACAAATATACATACATGCCACACACACACACACACACACACACACACACACACACACACACACATGCATATATGCATACATTTACATAGAAATTAACATCAGCTGTACTGGAGAACATGCTATTCTGTGATTAAAGCATTTAGTCATAAACAAGGACATTTAAAGGTTATTTAATGAGAATAGCATAATAGCAAATCTACCACCTGTCTTTTTATGTTGCCTACAAAGTTTCATATTTTTTTAAGTACATAACTGTTTATGGAAATTGTAACGCTGTCTAAACAGAAAGCATTACACTGCTTTAGCTGCATTTTTTTTACTTAATGAGGTTAAATGCAGGAAAGCAACCCACTAACTTTTGCCTCAGTTTATTACCTCAACACACACCCAAAGATTCAGAAATAATTTCAACTCTCAAGGTAAGGGCATTGGCAAAAGGGACTGTTTCAGTGATGCAGAATTTCGTGATTCAGAGATGTATTAGCCACATTGATGAAAGACCTCACTCATTATCAGCTAATTTTCATGTCTCTGAATAGCTGTTAACTACTGCAAGAGCATATCAGCAAATTCTGGAGATAGTTAACACTGGCAGAACATGCATTGCATTGGCACAGGTGCCCCGACTTCCTCTCCTACTCACATGCACATAATCATGCACGCACAGCTCATGGATAATTACAATCAATCAGTAGTACCAGACATTAGAGTTTCGTATTTCTTATTGTGCAGAAACTGTTGGTTTATGATTCAGGTCACATTTCAAAATTTGCTGTTGTGTTATCTAGTGTATCTCCCAACTTTGGCTGAAAGCTTCCTCTAACACGGGTACCTTCATCACTCTCAAATGCTCATGATTTTTCAGGACAGTCATGATGTTGCCTCTTATAGGCATACCTTTCCCTTGTAAGTCATGCACTTTTGTAGTCTTTGAATAATACCCAAAATCCTCATTATAACAGAAAGATTTTGCTACAATAAGCTATGATTTAGCATAGGTGCTTAATGGTGCTGATTTTTGTGCAAAGGGTGCTAAGTTTAAAGCCTTTCCCTTACATTCTACTTTTTTTCAGTTTTAGTTTATTTCACACCACCCCTGGTGTCTAGTGGTGGCACAGAGGACTAATAACCTTAGTGGGAAGGGGAAAGTTAAAATCTAAGTGCCTTTAATGCACTCCATTTATAATATCTTTTGTGTCTAGTGTTCTCCTTCCGAAACCACAGCATCTTCATTTTTTTTCTAAGTGCCTTTTAAGGAGAATATGCAGAGTATCCCGGGTGTCTAATGTTCCTATAGACTCACATTATGTTTAGGTGCTGTTAAGACACTATCTTTGAAGTGTTATCCTTGATGTTTAGTGTTCCCCCAGACTCTATGTGTTGTTAAGGCATGATCTTAAAAGTTAACTCTGGTATCAACTGCTCCCTGATCCTCTGTGCCATTATGGCACACTAATAAGAAGTTATTCCAGGTGTGTATTGTCCCCCTAACCCTGTGCTGCAGGGCTTGCTTTCTATTCTAGGGAAATGTATAGGTATGACAGCCACCCACTCTTCCCATGCACAAATTCACATATTCTTGCAGAAACACACATACATGCAGACACACACAAAAACACACACACACGCCAACACACACACACACACACACACACACACACACACACACACACACACACACATACACACACACACACACACACACACACACACACACACACACACACACACACACACTGTATACTTACCTAACCTACCCCCTTGATAACGTCCATACAGCAACCTCTCAGGCACACACACACACACACACACACACACACACACACACACACACACACACACACACACACACAAAAACACACATTGCCCCACACATGCATCTTCCCCCCAAACATTACCTGTCTGCTAAATTCCCTGATCCTGACAGCTACCACAATGGATGAACACAAGCTTTTGGCCATGTTAATTTATATGTGTTTAACAAGGTAGTGCTCTAATGTCAGTGGACCATTTGCAGGCACAGTTTGCATGTGAATATGATCACATAAGAAAAGAGCAAAATATATTTACAGATAAAAGGAATATGCTAGAAATCATCTACACATTTACAGACGCAAAAATATGCTACAAAATTTATGTTGAGTAAGCTGACCTGGGTTGGGTCACGTGTTTGGAGGTTACCAATGTCTTTGTTAATGAGTGCCATGAGGATGCGAACCATACCATTGAAGACCAGGCTAGTCTGGCATATGGGGGTGGTAGTTTCCATGGTCAGTTGTGATTCCAACTTGATGCAGTGGAATAACTGTTGCCAGTGCCATTGTATGGGCATGTAACCTGTGGAGAGGCTGAGGTAGGAAAGCTTAATTAGGTGGGGGGCAGGTTGTCTTGGACAGTTTGCAAGATGCAGTCTGGGACAACATCTGCCTCCACTGATGCTGTGTTCTGCTGTTAGAGAGGGTAATTTCCACCTACGTGTCTCTGATGTGTGGGATACTGTACCTTTTGGGTAGTGTAGTGGGCTCTTTAGGGGGTGAAGTATGCACTAAATGTATCTGCAAGGTTGTTGGCGATATCAGAAGGGTCAGCATAATTCGTGCTATATTTCACCGGCACAATGCAAATCTGTGTGTCACCATGTAGATCCTTGACATAGCCAAAGAAGGCTTTGTGGTTATCTTTCGAATCCTTGCGTATTCTCCTGCTGATGTTAGCCTTGGATGATGTCAAGAGGGTCCTACATATCATATTAATAGTGGTCATGGATGCCTGCCCTTCATGGGATTTGCTGTGTGTCTGAAACACTGTCCTACTTCTGTAGTATAGCCTGTTTATTGCAGAGGTCCACCAGACCGGTGTCCTTGTCTAGGAGGAGTGAGTCTTGGTTTACCAGTGATGGCACGATCCATACATCCATGTAGGTGCTTATAGACTGCATTTGTAAATCTGTCTGTATCTTGAGCAGTGTTTCCCCTTAGCGTGGGGGCTGTGAAACCCACCACCCCTGTCACTAGTAGTGTAAATTTAGCTGTAGGAAAGGTATACACTATGGTATCTGTGGGTGGGGGAGATGCTTGGGTGTGGAAACAGTGAATAGTTTATGGTCAGATCTAACCAGTGACTGGTTAACCTCCGCTGTGGTGCACCTGTTGCCCATGTTGGTGATGACCACTTCTAGTAGTTTCCACCCCATGTTAGGGAGGTTACTACCTGATACAGGGCATATGAGGTGATAAATTCCAGGAAGTGCTGGGCCTGGAAGTGAGTACCAGAGTAAGTTTCCCAGTTAATGGTATGGTAGTTGACATTGACCAATCCCAGGATGTGCGTTAGGACTGTCATGTTCTCCACTGTCTTCAGGTAGGTGGAGTGGAGGTCCTGGGTCATCGAGGGTGATCCGTAGCAGGCCACAGTTTACATTGCAGTTGTGGCTGATGTTAGCTGCACATGGATGATCTCAGAGGTATCCTGCTGCCCCACTAACCTGGAGGTGTAGGTATCCCTGATGAATATGGATAAAGCCCCTCCATGTCTGTCAGTCCATGTTCTGTGGCTGAAATGTGTGGTATGGGTTGTAGTCTGGTAGTGCTGGTGTGCTCTCAGGAGCCTTAAGACAGATGTCAGTTACTGCACAGATGTTGATGTTGTCCATCCTGAGGACTGCTGTGAGTGTATGCATGCTGTGATCACAAGCCCTGGAGTTGAGTAGCATACCCCTCATTGAATCTGCTATTGTGCTGTTTACGGAGCTGGTATTCACCTTTGAGACTCTCCTAAATAAGGCTCCATTGGGGCACCAATAGCCTTGGCCAGAATTCCAAAGCCTATGGCTGACACATAGGCCGGTAAGGTATCACTGCATGCAGGTTCCCCATCTGTGCTTGTTTTTCCATCTCCCTTGTAGGTAACCTACTGGTAAGCAATAGAAAGCCTTAAACTTATACAAGTCTTCTAGCTTCCAAGATAGGTTTTTGGAGTGACTAAGTATCAGTGTTCAGTATGTTCTTGCTGTACTTATCTGTCTCCTGACTATGTGGTGATTTCTCACTGTATATAGTGATATGAAGGTCTGTTTATTCACATATTATGGCTGTGATGGCCTGCATGTTAGAGGTTCACAAATAACCTACTACCTATCTGCCCAAGGGCAATTAGAAGCATAGCTACAGTGTGTTGGCTTTCCCAGCACAATTGATGAAGTAACTGAGCCTATGTCAAGCATAGCCAATGAAGCAATTCCAGGCAGAGTTGCCGGAAGCAGTTAAAGACTGGGGTTGTGGAGGGTAATAGGGGCACTTAGTGATCTAAAGAGGGCATGTTAATGTGACAATTCAACACCATTCAATTCCCCCAACAGGTCTCAGAGCTATCAAACTGGACAGGCTCCCCCACCCCCTGGCTGTATGGTTCTGGGACGCAGGAACCCAGGGATGTATAGTCTCTTACCCATTCATACAACAAGGTTTCCCTTGAAGTGTGTCAGCGAGGGGCTATACCTAATGTAGTTAGGAATGTAATGTATTGTCTCACAGTACATTTGTTATATGTTGTTATGTCATGAGTACATGAAGCTCAGTGAGTTTGGGGGCTACCGCCCTTTGCTTAGCCTAGCTTACACATAGAAATCATCTAAATAGGAAATAGGCGGAAGCAACGTTAATGTCAACAGTGTAATGGTTACAGCATCTGCATAGTATCTGTGTATTCGAGGTTACAATCCTGATAAAGACAGGGATGTTTATCATGTGCAAAAGTATACCTTAACCACAGCTTGCATATACAGGTAGTAATCGTCTGTATAATAAACATTCGAAACACCCATATAAACCCATGTGTGCTGGGGAGTACAGTCAACAGAGAATGTAATG